>NW_027507784.1:109245792-109503292 GCF_037356315.1 Lithobates pipiens | reverse complement strand
TTTTTTTTTTTTTATATCGGCACACCATTATTAAAAAGGTTGCCTACCCCTGATATAGACACCCAATTTCTTTGCAATTGGGCAAACTTACAAAATCTGCAGGGTATCAAATATGCAGCAGTACGTCCTGTTCTGAAAAAAAAAAAAAAAAAAGTTCTCAGGGTCTCTCGAGTTTGCATAACTAAGTAATCTTTAATTAGAGAACCCAGAGCTATAAATAGAACATTCCTAGGAATGTACTTACCAAACAGTACATGGTATATTCTGAATTCACAATAAAAGCATGCAACTCTCAATAAGCTATACGGGATGCTGTAACCCCTTCCAAGTGGACATTACAGCACCAAACCGTAGTATTTTGGTCAGCATACTATGGAAGACACCATGCAAAACATCCAGTCTGAAAATTTCTAAAAATATTCCTTTACAATTTCTGAAGGTACCTTATTAAAATAAAAAAAAGGGAGGTGCTCAGTTCACATACTCACCTGCCGAGCAGATCCAGCGTTTTCCTGCTGTGATCCACTGCGCCACGGTCAGAGCCCGGGTCCCACGATGACACGCCCGCTGGATCCGCCCACCTCCAACTACATGAATGGAGCATTAAGCATCCTGGGATATGAATGAAACAGGATGTATAAATGGAAGACTGGCAGATGACAACATACATCCCCTCCATTTATACGGAAGCTGTAGTATCAGCTTCTATGAATGGCTTGGTATTCTTCATGCTCCCTTAGTACCATTAACTCGCACTGCACTGGAAGAATAAGGAGATGAAGATTGCTGATAAACAAGGACACACAGAAGCATAAAGGAAGACATCCGATTGAAGATACATAAATGTCCCTTGTGCTTTTTAACCCCATCAATACTGGGCACGTTTACCCCCTTTCTGCCCAGGCCAATTTTAATCTCACCACTGGTGCACTTTGAATGACAATTGCACGGTCATGCAACACTGTACCCCAAACTGAATTTTTATCATTTTGTTCACACAACTAGAGCTTTCTTTTGGTGGTATTTAATCACCACTGTTTTTTTATTTTTTGCTAAACTTAAAAAAAAAAAAAAAAAAAAAAAGGGAGACTGAAAAATCATATATACATACATACATACCACCAGGACAATATAAGGTTACCATAGTGACATTATACTGCTCTGGGAAAGAGATCAGGATTATTTTTTATTACACATTAGGTTTGCTTATAGCAATGTATTACAGTGCTATAAGCAAGCATTTTACTGAATGAACTGATAGAGTCAGTTTTGTTGTGATTAGGGCAAAGATAATCACATGGTACAGACGGGCTGCAATTGGCCCCGTCTGTACCCGTGATCAAAATGACCAATCACAGCTAGCAACACATTTGTACACATTGGGTGGCTTGAAAGGAAGCCATCCACTGTGTACAACTGTCATGTGACCTGCTGAGATTCATCACAACGGTCACATGGTACCAGCAGCGAGCTGGCATTCTGACCAGTCATCAACTGTATGCCGTGGACACGATTGGAAAACTGGAGTTAGTACTTACCGGTAACTCCTTTTCCGGTGGTCTTCCAGGACAGCCCTTGAGAGATGGAGCTCCTCCCATCGACACAGGAAACACATTGCCACAGTTCAAAAGGCGGTCCCTCAGGTCCCTGGTCAGTCATTCACCAAGAACCGAAGGATGGAACTGAAAAACATATAAACCATAACAGGTAATAACATTAGTACATCACTACAATCAAATAAAGGGTGGGATCGTGCTGTCCTGGAAGACCACCGGAAAAGGAGTTACCGGTAAGTACTAACTCCAGTTTTCCCAAGTGTTCTTCCAGGACAGCCCTTGAGAGGATCCCCAAGTACTTACCAGATTAGGGGGGGACCACGGCCTGGAGGACTTTCCTCCCAAAGGCCTGATCCTGACTAGACATTAAGTCCAGTCGGTAATGCCTTGTAAAGGTGGAAAAGCTTGACCATGTGGCTGCTTTACATACCTGCTCCGGGGTGGCACCAGCTCTTTCTGCCCAGGATGCAGACAACGCTCTTGTTGAGTGAGCTTTAACACCCTCAGGAGGATCTCTATTCAAGGCCTTATACCCCTCTGCTATAGCTAGCCTAATCCATCTAGCTATGGTTACTTTTGAAGCTTTCTGTCCCCTACGCTGTCCGGAAAAAAGGACAAAAAGGGAGTCTGAGATTCTGAATGGATTTGTTATTTTAAGATATTCTAGAATACACCTCCTCACATCCAATAAATGAAAACGTTCCTCTTTCTCATTTGCTGCATTTTGACAAAATGAAGGAAGGGAGGACAATATCTTGGGACCTATGGAAGCTAGATGCTACCTTTGGTAAGAACCCAGGGTCTGTCTTTAGAATGACTCTGTCTTCTAGGATCTGTAGGAATGGTTCCCTGATGGAAAGTGCTTGGATTTCACTGACCCTACGGGCTGAAGTGATTGCCACCAGGAGAACTGTCTTAAAGGTAATAAGCCTTAGGGAGGCCTCTGAGATAGGCTCAAAGGGTGACCCCAAGAAAGCTTTTAGCACAACTGCTAAATCCCAGGATGGGACTTTTGTGATTCTGACTGGCTTGCGTCTAGCGACTGCCTTACAGAATCTAGCGACAAAAGGATTTTCCTGTAAGCGTTCATCTAGGTATACACTTAAGGCAGCTATCTGTACTTTAATAGTACTTAGGGTTAAACCCTTGTTTACACCTTCCTGTAAAAACTGTAGAATATTAGCCGTATTTATGTCCCGGCCATTCAGCCAGCTATTGAATTTTTTCCAGACTTTTTTGTAAATAGCTCTCGTGACTGGTTTGCGACTCTGTAGTAAGGTCGCAATTACCTCGTCTGACAGGCCCTTACTCCTTAAGATTTCCTCCTCAGTAACCACGCTGACAGCTTCAGTGTGGCGACCTGCGGATGGTAAAGAGGTCCCTGCGACAGGAGGTCCTGTCTGTAGGGAAGTCTTAGAGGCGGACAGTCTGTCAATTGTAGCAACGTTGTGAACCACGGTCTCCTGGGCCAAAAAGGTGCTACTAGAATCAAACAGGTTTTTTCCTTGAGGAATCTTGCTAGGACCCTCGGAATGAGATGAAGAGGGGGAAATGCATACGCCAGACTGAAAGTCCATGGAGTTTGCAAGGCATCTACCGCCAGGGGTTGATCTCCTGGGTTTAGCGAGAAAAAATTGGGAACCTTTGCATTTTTCTTGCTCGCAAAAAGGTCTACCTCTGGTTCTCCCCAGTGAGCTGTTATGAGATTGAATGCCTCTGGGTGTAAGGACCATTCTTGGTTCGAAATCCTCTGTCGACTCAAGAAGTCCGCCTTGTTGTTCAGCTCCCCTTTCAGGTGAACTGCAGAAATGGATTCCAGATTGGCTTCTGCCCACTGGAAAATGCGTCTGGCTACCAACATCAAACGAGGACTTCTGGTTCCTCCTTGTTTGTTTATGTATGCTACAGCCGTCGTATTGTCTGAACGGACTTGTAGATGGTGACCCTGTATTGCGGGGTGGAAAGCTAGAACAGCTCTCAGGATTGCTGTTAGTTCTTTCCAATTGGAAGAGAAACATTTCTCCTCCGGGGTCCACTTGTCCTGGACCCAGCTTGAGCCTAGGTGGGCTCCCCAGCCCCAACTGCTCGCATCCGTTGTTAGTGTTGAAGTGATAGGAAGGACCCAATGAACCCCTTTGTTTAGGTTCTCCCTGTCCTTCCACCACCAGAGGGAGCGTTTTACCCTTGAGGGGATCGATACCTCCTCCTCCAGATCTCTGCCTTTTAATTGTTCTAACAGAAAACCCTGAAGTTCTCTTTGATGGAACCTGGCCCATTGTACGGCTGGAATGGCTGCCGTCATAAGACCTAAGACCGACATTACTTCCCTCACCGTACACTTGGGGCTGCATTGAAGAAAAGATATTCTCTGCCACAGATTCAAAATCTTTTCTTCCGGCAGTATAATTTTCTGATCTACAGACTTGATCCAGTACCCCAGATACAGGATCTCCTGTGTTGGGGTTGTCTTGGATTTCTCCTGACTGACAATCCACCCTAATCGACTCAGACTGAGTTGAGTCAATTCTAGGTCCTGAGAAAGACGACTCTCTGAGTGGGCTGTTAGGAGCAGATCGTCTAGGTAGGGGATAATTGAGACTGATTGAAGCCTCAGAGGAACTAAAGCCTCTCCGAGAACCTTGGTAAAGATTCTCGGAGAGGATGATAGACCGAAGGGAAGTGCTCTGCACTGAAAGTGGTAAACCTTTGTGTCTATCTGCACTGCCATCCGAAGGAATTTCTGGCATTCCTCCCTTATTGGAATGTGCAGATAAGCATCCCTTAGGTCCAGGGTTGCCATAAATGTCTCTTTCTGCAGGAGATTCTTTATGGAATAAATGGACTCCATCCGAAATCTCTTGTAACGGATGGAGCGATTCAGTGGACGGAGGTTCATAATTAGTCTGAATCTCCCTGACGGTTTTCTTACCACAAAGATGTGCGAGTAAAAACCGTCCCCTTGTTCCTGAATAGGGACTGGTGTCAATACTTCTTGATCTACCATTTCCCCTATTAGTAAAGGTAAGGCCCTGGCCTTTTCTGAGTGACTTGGAAGCTTTGTCACCAGAAACTTGGAAGGAGGGTTGCTGTGAAATTCCAGCGCATGACCCCTTTTTATTATGTTTAAGACAAACTCGTTCGAGGTTGTCTCTTCCCATTGAGGAAGAAATTTGCTTAATCTTCCTCCCACAGGAACCCTGACGTCACTGGGGTTTGGGATCCTGATTGGGGCGGCTAAACAGTATGCCCCCTTTTCCTTTCCCTTTATGTCCCGACCAATGTTTTTTGGGGGTTGAACTCTTCTCTGATTTAGAGGGTTCCTTAAAGGGACGAAAAATTTTTCTTTGAAAATTTTTCTTTTTTGCAGGAAAGGTTTTCTTTTTGTCCGCCGTCCTTTCTAAGGCGGAGTCTAATTCAGGCCCGAAGACTAAGTCTCCTGTAAAAGGGACGCTGCACAGGCGGGTTTTAGACGCCGTGTCTCCCCCCCAGGTTTTCATCCATACTGACCTCCTTGCTGCCACTGAAAGTGCTGCAGATTTAGCCGTAAATTTAACTGAGTCCGTGGAGGCGTCAGAGATGAAACTGGTGGCCTTAAAAAGCATAGGGAAAGATTTCAAAAGCTCCCCCCTAGGAGTGCCTGCCTTTAAGTGTTCTTGTAGTTGCGATAACCAGAACTCCAGGTTTCTAGCTACACAAGAAGTGGCTAGAGCTGGTTTTAAGCCTGCCATAGAGGCATCCCAGGCCCTCTTTAAGACAATGTCTGTTCTCCTGTCCATGGGATCTTTCAGGTGGCCCATATCCTCAAAGGCCAGATCAGCCTGCTTTGAGATTTTGGACAGAGGGGCGTCTAGTTTTGGATTTTTATTCCAGACCGCCTCTGGGCTCTCATCAAAAGGGAACCTTCTCTTAAGGGATTTAGGAAAGAAAACCTTCTTGTCTGGTTCAGACCACTCCTTAGGGACAAGGTCAGAAAGCACCTTATGTATAGGAAAAACCCTTGCTTTCTTTTTCCCCAGAGCCTCATACATTTGATCATGTCTGGATAACTGAGTTTCTTCCTCCTCAATTTCCAGCGTATCATAGATAGCCCCCATTAGCTCATCTACTTCCTCGAGAGATCATCTATATTTTGAGGCTTTAGATGCTGCTTGATCCTCTTCCTGACCCGAGTCAGTGTCAGAGGATTCGGGGCTAATCAACGTGGGGCTAGGCTCCCTGACCATACGGGGCTCCCCTGAGCTGGGTGTTGTAAGGCATGGTGAGGATGAGATTATAGTTGTTTTACTCGTGGAGGCAGCTGCAGCTGATCCCACGTCAGTGATTAACTCCCGGAGGGACTTAAAGGTCGACGCCATTTCCTCTTTAAAGGAGCCCAAAAACTTTGCTAAAGGGGAATCTGCCTCAGATTTAAGCAAGCTTGCAATGCATTGCTTGCATAGGGCTTTGTTAGAGCCAGAGGACAACCTATTCCCACAATTAGGACACTTTTTGCGGCCTGTCTTGTCTTCCCTTGGCATCTCTTTAGCCTGAAAATAAGAAGACAAAGGATTTCTTAGCGTCAGAACCATGTCCCTCTTAGAATCACCACTAACAAACAACCTCACTGTGAGTAAACCGCCACCGTGGGGTACTACAGGGCCCAGCCTACAAACACCACCACTCCACCAGAGTAATAGCATGCCCAGCAGCCTACCTGGGTTTGGCTGGTGCCTGTCTCCGCCGGAGTATCCTGGGGAATAGCCTCCATGGTCCCCCTCTGACGCTCCGAATCCCGCCGCTAATCCGGTATAGCTGGACGCTGGTCGGGCTTTACAGGCACAGCGCTGGCTCTCCCTCTCCTCCTTGTACCCTTAGAGACCCGGAACCGGAAGTCTCGGCACGCAGTGATGACGCGGTTCCGCCGGAAGTGAACGCTCGGCGTCTCCGACCCCCTGCAACGAGGAGGGAAGATGGAAGGTTCCACTCACCACTCCTGGGGGAAACCGGCGTCATTCTGCCCCTGGCCACCTCGGCACTGGAAGGAGGAGGGTAACGGGTCTGCTCCGGTTCAGCTGGACGGTACCCGAGTCAAAGAAAAAAAGGTATGGACCCAAACTGCAGCCATAAACCAGGACCCGGTCCCTTAGGCTTGCAGGTTCTCTGGTAACATGTTCCTCCGACGGAGGAAACACAAATGACTGACCAGGGACCTGAGGGACCGCCTTTTGAACTGTGGCAATGTGTTTCCTGTGTCGATGGGAGGAGCTCCATCTCTCAAGGGCTGTCCTGGAAGAACACTTGGGAAAAGTAGTTGCAAAGCTTTACACATACCCCATAAAGTGACTGGCCTAATGTGATACACAGAGATGAAACAAGTCACCCTACATAAGTTGTACTTGTTTATTTGCAGTATTCTACATATTCAAAGTGCAGAACGTATATAGCTTGTCTGAGATATCAGAAGGAGGAAAAAAAAAAGAAAAAAAAAAGGGGGGGGGGGGGAGGGAAGGGAAGGGACCCCCTTTTCACACAGCACGCAGGAATAGAGCTGAGGCTGTCAATCATAGGCTGTGTGCTGGAGCTCTCTCCCGTCATGGTTTTTCTCTTGGTATCCGGAAAATTGTCAGAAGTCACCTCATGCTGCTCATAGTGGAGGAAGGAGGCAGCAAACAGAAATGACACAAGTACACACTATAGAGGGATATGCTTTGTTCATTTTTCATGTATGAGGTTTATAACCACTCTAAAAATGTTAACACAGGCAGCAGGTTTCTCTAGGAGACCAGAACTCTAGTCTCTGTTGTGATCTTTGAGGATCATGGAGAATAAATAACTTCATAATAAAAAGCAGTTAGAAAGGTTGGGTATTACTTGTTTTAAAAGGCAGCTCTGATGAAATTATTAATTCATATATTAACCTCTTAGCGCCGGTGCTTCCCAGCCCTTTAAAAAAAAGGTATATGACGCAGGGTGGCGGGAAGGGGATTAAGAACGCCGTGATTGGCTGTCACATATATAAACTCCCGATCACAGGGAGCTTTTGGTTAGGCGACGGTAACTGTGCTGGGAGCGTACACGCTCTCGGCAAAGGTGTATTGGCCACATATTTGTGTACTGCCAGCGCCAATGGGTTCAATTTTCACATTTTATTTCTAGACTACCCAGACCAACAGGGGCGGCCTGTCCATTAAGGGTGCATGGGCGTTGCCCCCTATCCATGCTGCCGGCCCCTATGCAAGATGCCGGATGTATGAATTCCAAAAAGGAGGGGTGTTTTTCTAAAGCACCCAAATAGAGCCAGAGGCTCTAATGGGCTTCAAAAGAGTGGGCTCGGGGCGCAAAGAATGCAAACCGAGCCCCCCAGATGTGTTACAATAGCGAATATTCGCCATTTGTAACATTGAACCTCTTCCCAGCCAATCAGGAGGCGGGTCTTGAGACCAGTCACTCAATTTGCTGAAAGGACAGGCAATCCTATTGGACGTCAGGGGGGGGGGAGAACTATGCCATGATGGAGAAGAGGATGCAGGAGCCTCTGCCTGATACCTAGATGAGGCAAGTGCTGGACCGCCACTGCAGACTAATATATAAAGTTTGTAAACTTACTTTGTGAAGATGCACATACATTTAGTACCTTGAATTCTGCGACACGTAGTTACTACGCCCTGTGTGTAGGCACTGCTGTGTCACATTTCACAGAGCCTGCCTTCCGAAGTACAGGAATTTCTGCTTGCCGGTAAGCAAGGTACCATGAGATATGTTCCAAAAATAGAAAAGGGGGAAAGAAGACCCCCCTGAGAAAGAAAGTCAAGCTGCTTATCAAGGGAACTTTATTACTTGCACAATTAATGAAAACAAGAACACAAAAACTAGGTACCCACCACCACCACCTAGACTAATATTAAAACAAGACAACATTTCTATTTAGAAGCAGCTGAATCACGTATACATCATGCACACACACCCCATATACACCCAAGTGAATAGGCGGTTAGATAGGCAGGTGACTAGCACCATCACTAAACATGCATATCCTGGCACTATTAACCATCAAGCCCCCAGCTGTGGGATAAGGGGGTAATTTATTGGGAATTCACACACTTGAAAAGTAGACCCTATAAAAAGGAGCGATGCCACTGGGTTAACTTAACTTATTCCACTGGTGATAAACATTGTATAGAGGGTGGCATATAGTAGTCGTTCAGGTTTTCAGCTTCAGGCCAAGCCATTTAAGCAAGGGTAACCCAGTGGAAAAAAAAGTTTATATAACAAGGATAGTGGGTAAAGCTCATCTACAGGTCAGGACAGGAGTATTGTTCAATGATAGACAGACAATCACAAGACCACTGGTCCGCTCACCTGACCATTGTGGACAAGAGTCTAATAGCTGGCAGGTGTCCTAGGCATCTCCATAGGATGCCGTCTATAAGGGGATCTCGCATTGCATATATTCTGTAATGCAGGGTGCTCAATTGCTCCACAGAAGTCCAGGGAGTACCACAGGATACTTCTACTGATACTGATGTAGTGATGCATCGTTGTGAAGCAGTTTAGGCATGCCGTCTTGATATCTCAAGCTGGAGATAGCTCCAGCTATCCTCACAGTGTGTGGTGTACTTGCGCCGACGTTACGGTACGTCATCCGGGACAAAAATCGAGTCACTGCCGTGGTGTTTTTGCCAACGTGTTTCACCCAATCAAGTGGGTTTTATCAAGGATGGGAGGGATCAGAAGCAGCAGTCTATTTATATACTTTTTCACACAGCACAAAGTTAATTGAAGGTTGCAATTCCCACAAACGACCACTAGATGTCAACATCCCAATTACACACCACATTCATTCTGCTGCTAGACAGAAGGGTTCACATAGGGCATATCATAACAAGCAAGCAGTGCTAAGGGGATCAGGGCACAGAGGGAAAAACAGAGCCAGGAGTACCAGGGTAATGAGACAGATGGAAATACTGTAGAGGCGATAAGGTGACATAATATATCTGTCTAATGACTGGCTGCTCTATGGGTATTCCCCATCTACGATCAGAGAGGACAAATTTGTCCACCAAACTGGAATTTAATGACTCTTACAAAGATAGGAAGTGATGGCTCTAGTTGGCATACAAGAAAGGGCTAGAAACTGCACTCTGTATTCAGGCCCAGTGGTGCAAGCGTTTTAAAGTGGTAGTATGGTCATTTTTTTAACTTTTACCTACAGGAAAGCCTATAATAAGGCTTACCTGTAGGTAAAAAAAATATCTCCTAAACCTGTACGTTTTAGGAGATATTCCCCTCGGTATGCGCCGCTGACTGCAGCGGCGCATGCGCACAAGGGGGTTCTCTCCGTGAAAATCCGGCAGCGCTCGTGCGGCCGGACTGAAATCTCCCGCGCGCATGCGCGGGAGTGACGATATCGCGGCTCCGGCCACTCACAGCGCCGGAGCCGCGATACCCGGAAGAGACGCCGAGGGAGCATGTCTGCTCCCTCGGCGTGGATCGGGCCAGATGTCGGGGCCTCGTTCTAAGGTAAGTATTTCATAATGAGCTAGTATGCGGTGCATACTAGCTCATTATGCCTTTTGCTTTGCAGGTTTAAAAAAAAACAAAAAAAAAAAAAAACATTGCAGGTTTACTACCGCTTTAAGCCTGACTATCCAAATTGTTTCCTTTTTGCAGCAGGATGGTATCCATGCTGCCTCCATGGAAATCTGCAAAATGTAATGCTACTTGGGACAGGTCTTCTCTTTTCTTCTTGTTCTCCTCCATGTTCGATTTTGTATTGAACACTTAAGAAGTATCAAATTCAGAGCTGTCTCTTGATTTTTCCTATATACAGTGGGGACGGAAAGTATTCAGACCCCTTTACATTTTTCACTGGGTTATATTGCAGCAGTTTGCTTAAATCATTTAAAGTTAATTTCCCCCCCCCTCATTAAAACGTACACGCAGCACCCCATATTGACAGGAAAAAAAAAAAAAAAAAAAAAAAAACACACAATTGTTGAAATTTTTGCAGATTTGTTTATTGTGGCAAGGCACAGATCTGGCCAAGGTTACAAAAAATAAAAAAAATTCTGCTTCACTTAAGGTTCCCAAGAGCACAGTGACCTCCATAATCCTTAAATGGAAGACGTTTGGGATGACCAGAACCCTTCCTAGAGTTGGCCGTCTGGCCAAATAGCTATCAGGGGAGAAGAGCCTTGGTGAGAGAGGTAAAGTAGAACCCAAAGATCACTGTGGCTGAGCTCCAGAGATGCAGTCAGGGGATGGGAGAAAGCCCAGAGGTGGTTCATATGTGCGTTTTGCCTGCTCTTAGTTGCAAGGTCGCACGTTCTGGAGGTGAGCATTAAATACCCAAGGGGAGCACCAAAGTAAGGAACACCACAGCATGTTCTGGATTTTATAATCGCATGAACTTTATAACATCTGGATAGACTCTTTGTGGATACTATACGCTTTTACAGGAGCACTTCTTTGAACAACCCAGAAATGCAATACTGATATACTATATAATATTGGATGCTATGCACATGCACCGGAGCACTTTTTTATGCATTAGCGGGTCGCTGATAATCTATACAGGATCATAAAAGTAGGAATTGCACCTCTTTGCACAATAGCACTTTATATCTATTATCATTGTTTATGCTTTTATATACAGATATTTTATTAGGTGTTCATTTATTGCACTATTGTCACTTTCCACTGTTAGGAGACTTTTTTTCACTCTTGTTGACTCTTTTCAATTATTGTACACCCCTCCTCTGCTGAAACAGACTACTGGCCCCTTGCACTAACACTAAGTGGCAAGTTTTTAAAGCTGATGGGCGGGGACCCTCCCAGTCTTCCTACTGCACCTATAGCTTCTCTTGTCACGCATATCAATTACTCATACAAGTTTCTCTCCCCTGGGGCCTGGATTTGCGTTTATAGGGTTATGTCGATGACAACTGAGTTTACCTTTCTCTCCTGGAATGTAAGAGGGCTGGGTGATGGTGTGAAGCATTCTGCACTATTTTCTGCGTGGAAACCGGATATAGTGTTTACAGGAAACTCACAAAAAAAAAAAAAAAAAAAAAATTTAAAAAACACCATTCCACTACTAAGGTCTAGAGCAGGGATATGCAATTAGCGGACCTCCAGCTGTTGCAAAACTACAAGTCCCATCATGCCTCTGGGTGTCATGCTTGTGGCTATCAGTCTTGCTATGCCTCGTGGGACTTGTAGTTCTGCAACAGCTGGAGGTCCGCTAATTGCATATCCCGGTCTAGATGATATCAGACTCCGTTTCACTCCACGCACACAGCCTACTCCAGGCGAGTAAGCATATTGATCTCCAATGACATTCCCTTTCACCTTTTGCAGTCTCGAAAAGATGAACAGGGAAGATATTTTTTTTACTATGCAAACTAGTTGAAATGTTGTGTATTGTTGCGACTGTTTATGTTCTGTCTGACCCCTTTTCTTTACGTACGGGAATGAGACAGGGTGCCTGCTTTCGCCATTGCTTTACGCTCTGGCATTGGAGTCTCTGGTGGCAAGGGTGAGGGCATCCCCTGAGGTTGTTGGGTTTCGGCGGCGAGGGAGGATAAGCTCCCCCTACTCTGTTGACACCCTGATATATTTGGGGAACATTGCCAGCTCTCTGGAAACAGTAATGAGTCTAACTGAACAGTTAGGACTGCTGTATGGATTTGCTATTACCTGGCACAAATCATCTTTTCTATTGTTAGACCCTCTGCCATCGCCCCTGCCAGCAATAGCAACACAGGTGGAGATAATTCAAGTATTTAAGCATAATGGTGACTGCAAATATGACCAACTATGTATCCCTGAACTTCAAGTCCATTTTAGCTAAATTCAAACAAAATGGGTAGCTGGTGTAAACAGCCTTTTTCAGTGACAGATCAGGCTAATAAAAATGGTCTGGGCTCCCCAGTTGCTCTATATCCTCCACAATGCTCCTGTGTGGATACCACGCTACTGGTTTCAATGGGTGTATTCATTATATAGAGCATTGCTGTGGAAAAATTGAGTGGCTAGGGTTACAAACTGACCACTTTCCAGTATCCCAAGGACCAGGGGGGGGACTAGCAGTACCGCATGCCTTTACATATAATTTTTTTAGCTGCCCAACTAAAACACCTCACTGGCTGGAAGCTGTAAGATGCGCTGGACCCCTCCAGGACCTTGGAGATCCCTTCTATGGTGGATTATTCTGCAATGTCCCAGTTTGAGCAGGGTCTCCCAGATCTGACGCTTCACTGTCCCACAATAAGGTTGCTTCTAAAACTATGGGCGGAAGTGAGGCTTCTTGGAGTCTACTCCCATATGGAATAACGCCTATCCTGAACTAAACAAAATTCCTAACCGGGCCGCGTGGGCGAGAGCTGGAGTCAAATATCTTTTGATCAGCTACAAGTGGACTTCTCTCACTGGCTGGTCCATACTTTGGTTTTTTTCAACTATGACATGCTGTGAGAGCATAGGATAGGGGCTCAAACCTGAGACTAGTTGACTTGCCTATGCTTCTTTACTTACCCATAATCAAGCTCCTGATCTGCTGCCCTGTAGAGGAAAATAGGAGGCTGATGTAGGCCCCATAGATGGAGAGATGGAATCAAATAATGACGACCGGACACCAACACAACTGCACAGGTGGGGTAGAAGACTCCCCTTTATTTCCAAAATATCGTTACACCAAGGAACATTAATTCATATGCTTTGGTGATGCCCCAAACTAGTTAGGTATTGGCAGGCAGTACTGGACATCATTAAATTCTACTTATACTACTCAACTCCAACCCAAGCCAGTCAACTGCCTGCTGGGAGGACTATAGGAGGACCTGCATCCCCCTCAGACATACATAGCGATACCGAGGCTAGGAAAGTAATAGCAAAGTATTGGATTTCCCCTCATGCCCCCACATCCTAACAATGGGTTCAGGAGGTGAATAGGATACTTCTTAGAGAGAAACACACATACCAGCACAAAAAGGTGCCGAACAAATTGACCAAAATATGTCAAAAATGGTTGGAGTCCCCACGAGTGCCCCCCCCCTCCCCCAACTTATACTTAGATTATTGGTGATCTAATGGAACCATGCACCGATAGGGTGACAATGAGGTAGGATATACAGGTGGAAGTTTCACTCCGTTTGCTAAAACCTGGTGTGACGCTTTCTGGGTTAATGGATGTCTGTTTTTGTTTGCTAGTTTTAATATTACAGTTCTCCGTTCGAGAACTGGAGTTAGATTTGCCAGCATGGTACACAGGTTTGGGGACATCGGATATGCACTGTAGACTGTACTGCAATGACAAAGTTTTCAACTGAGATGTATGTAACCCAAATATCTGTATGTGTTTACGTACTTGCAACAATAAAATATTTTTTTTCTGATTAAAAAAGAAAGGAAATTGTCTGGGGTCTACTATATGGGTTAACCTGTTTCTCTCATTATTTAGAGCCGATAGAAACTCATGGAGTTGCTAGTCATCACCATTCCATAAAGACATCATCAATGTATCCCAGCCAGGTAAGTACCCGCTGAGATACATTGACATCTGGCAGACTGTCTCCAGCTTCCAGAGGCCTAGATGGAGCTCAAGGTGCTCCCATAGCTGTCCCCCAGTCTGTTGATGGTATGCATCGAGAAATTGGAAGTAATTATTACTCAAAACGAGTTCTAGAAACTCCAGAATAATCTTGTTTTTAGCACCAAACTCAGGATGGATCATCGCCAGGAAAAAAAGGAGACTGCACTGAGGCCCCACTTGTGGGGTATCAGCGTGTAGAGACTCAGTCGATCCCCACCAGCAGGGCCCCAGGGGGAATCCCTGCCACTTAACCAGGACATCACGACTATTCTGGACATAGGAAGGCAGTGACATCACCATGACGATAGGCCTAGCAGGTGGATTGGTGAGAGATTTGTGTTTCAGGATTACATAGAAGGTGGGGTTATTGTATTCTGCCCATGCCCAGGTAGTCCCACTCCTTGTTGGTCAAGAGATTTTCAACTAGAGCAGGGAAGGGGCTGGACGTCAGTTTCAAGTAAGTTTAGGTATCGCCCAGCTGCCTGAAAATTTCCCTTTCATATTAGATCACTAGACAGTAAGACCACATTACCCCGCTTATCACTACTTTTGACTATCAAATCCCTTGCCCGCTCCAGCTCATACATTGCCTTCCTTTCTTCATTGGACAAATTGTCGAGGCCACGCCATGACTAGTCGATTTTTATTAAGATCATCTTTAACAAGATCAAGAAAGACTTTCATCCAGTAATGCTTGTATAAAAAGGGAGGCATTTTAGTTGATTTAATATAAAGGGTACTGGGTCTCCTAATTTTATTAGAGTCAGATTCGTCCTCAGAACACATCTGTTCATCCAGGAGAGCTACCAAGTTTTCCAAGGCAGCTCTTTCCTCATCTTCAAAGGTCACAGGCGACGAATCACCAGTTTGAGTACCGTCCTTGTGGCCAGTATGCCAGATGTGAAAAATCGCCTTGCGCAAAAAATAGGTTAATATCTTTATATACTGTGAACTCATCCATAGATGCTGATGGAGAGAAGAAGGACAGCCCCTTGCTTTAAAGGTTAATGTGTCTTTCCTCAAGTGGAATGTTTGATAGATTAATAACCCTCATATCGTTTGTAGGGGGCACTGATAGAGCCAGGATTTTACACCCCTCTAATGCTTAGTACTGCGTGTTCTTAACTGCTTTTGAGTTTTGGGACATGTCCCCCTGATGTTGCCTTCCCTTCCGCTTCCTCTGCCTTCTATGTCTAATTTTCCCTCCTCTTTGGGAAAATCCCCAAAAGGGCCCAGGCTTGTGACTTCAGCCTCCTCTACATGTACAAAACTAACAGTTTTGATATTGTCACCATTTTCACTAGCTGAGGAATGCTGTCTATTTCTGGAGTGGGTGGTAGATCTAGGTCCATTATGCCTACTCTGGCTCCACCCCTTGGTTACTGTGAGATCAAAGACCTCACCTTTTTCAAAATCGTCCAAATTTATTCAGTTTCATCGTCATAAGATGCTCCAGGGTTTTCTCCATTTCCTTTTTAAGTATATCATTGTATTTCTCAAAATCAAATTCTCCCTTAAGAGGTTCCAGTACTTTGCTACTCTGTTCCGGTTCTATTTTAAGCTCATCTAACGGAGCTTTTTCTTAATCGACTATCAGTTCAAAAACAGACAGCCCATGCACCAGACATTTTGCCTTTCACTTTTCCATGAATCTAGGTGTGCAGATCTTCTGCAGGCACCACCTTTTCATGTACGTCCCTTGGGATAACTCTTTAATATGAGATTCCAGCAAAGAGATGTCCCATTTACAATTTAGATACCAAATAGTTCATTTTTTATGCCGTTTAAAAAGAGTTGTTTAATCTGTTCATTATCAGTTCCCTCTGGGCCCTGATCCCTAGTAAAGGCAGTCTGGATCTCCAAATCGATGTCATCCCCTATCCTGTAGGACATGATGCACAGACGAGTCCGCCAGGACTTAAAAATTTGCCAGAGCCCTAGAAATCATCCACTGTGAAGGTAGGTGAGATACCCAGTCAACGCAGTACCAATGTTATAGAAAAAGGAGTGAGCTGGAAAGGGGAAAAAAAAGGCCAAAAAAAAAAAAAAAAAAAAAAAAAAAAAAAAAAAAAAAAGAAGGTTTATGTCCCCCAGAGGACCACAGAAAATGCAAAATGATAGCGAACCATCAGCTTACTATTGTATATGCGCTGCACCATCAAGTTGATGTGTGTAACAGGCAATATGTAGTCTTTAGATATTGAAACCAGCAGAAAAGCTGCACAGCAAGCAAGTAATCCAGGAAGTTGTGAAAAGAGATGGCCAACGGACAGGCAGAACTCAACATGAAATTCAATTTTTCAAGCAAGATTATATCAGATTGTGAAAAAATGCCTATTTTTTTTTTATTGCCATTACAAGGCCAATGTAATAAAACTGAAGCGCATGCTGTAACCATAGGACTCATTTAAAGCTCTTTATAGCTTGTTAACATTGTTATTCATTTACTGCCCGTAGTCTGGGCACTGATGAACTTTAACTGTTAAACACCAGTTGACAAATTTCCCCAAGTTTACATCATGTCTTGAACGAAGTTGAAGCAGTTCATAGTTCAGCATTATCAAACGGTTCTATGATGCAACCATGAAGCAGAAAACCACATCATTCTAAGTAAAGGAACAGTAACTAGTAAAATAAGTCAGCAACAACCAATGTAAAGTCTAGACACTGGATGGCAACGACATCACACAATACAGTATGTGTAGAAAACAACTTCCTTGGTGTTAATATATTAACAGCCAGAAATATCAAAAATGCCACAACCAGGTTTGTATGAATACATATCACAATATACAGGAATAGTATCATCACCTTTTATCATTAAAGGGTCTTTAAACCCTAATTTTTCAGCATCTTTTAACCACTTGCTAAACAGGCCTTTTCTGGAACTTTTTGTTTAAAAGTTTAAATCATTATCTTTTGATAGAAATTACTTTAGAAGCCCCAAATATAATATATATATTTTTTTAGCAGAGACCTAAGAGGATAAACTGGCAATCGTTGAAAAAAAAAAAAAAAAAATATTTCACACAGTATTCATGCAGCGGTTTTTTCAATTGCATTTATTTTTGAAAAAAAAAAAAAAAAAGTAATAATAATTTTTTTTCCCCAAATAAATGCAATTGAAAAACCGCTAGTCAGATTCAATTAGCTGGACGCACACCAGTCATATTTTTTTCTTGGTCACACAGAATCAACTAAACACACCAATAAACTATGGACTGTGAAATCCTACCTTACCAGTGCACTCCATTTAGAACCAATCAGGCAGGTATTGGTGAATTTTGCTCATCCAAGAAACCCGCTATAATGAAAATCTATAGTGTGTGGCAAGGTTAGTGACCTTCTGTAAATAAATACATCACTGAATAGGGTAAAGGAGGCCTCTAATCTCGAGTGTTTGGCAATATAGTATTATGACCTTGTTAACGGAGGACAAACCAAGTAAATACATTTTACACCAACAAACTACTGGTAGCAAAAACCACGTCTTTGGGATTTACTGACCCCAGATAATCCTCTATTCAAAACGGATTTCTGGACACAGACTAACCCTCCCCCCACCTAACTGCTAAGATTTTATTTATTTTTTTTAAATGTAACTAAAAGTCCTTTAAATGTATCCTTCAATCAAGATTATTGTGCACTAATACTCAACAATTTCACCTCTGCGCCACAAAAAGTAAGTTACTGCTGCCCCCTTAAAGCGGCATTCCACCCAAAAGTGGAACTGACACTCATTTGTCTCCTTCTCCCCCACTATATTTGGCACCTTTTGGGGCGGGGGGACAAGATAGCCATCTTTGACAGGTATCCTGTTACCACTTTGGGGAGCCATGGCTATTAATATCACCGCTCGGTTCCCTCCTCCTCCCCCTGTTGCCGGGCCAGTAGGAGAGAAGAGTGGAGCCTCGCGCATGCGCAATTAGGGTTCCCAGCATGAAGCCATAAGGCTACACTGCCAGGTTCCCTTACCTGCAATGGTGGCATCAGCACCTGACAGCCGATGGAAACATCTGCTGCAGTGACAACATTGCTGGACTTCAGGGCAGGCAATTGTACTATTAGTAAAAGCCGGCAGCTGCAGTTTGCTTGGCTGCTGGCTTTTCATTTGTGCAGTGGTGGGCGGACCTCCGCTTTAACATGTTACTAAACCTAGGACCCTGCATTCACTATATCCGTTCTCCCACAGTACATAGAAATGCAATCATTTTTTAGAATATATATATATATATATATATATATATATATATATATATATATATATATATATATATATATATATATATATATATATATATATATATATATATATATATATATATATATACACACACATACATACATACATACATACATACATACACATATACACACACACACACACACACAGTTTATTATTTTCGATAAAGTCTAATCCAACGTAAAAAAAAAAAAACACCCAGTGTCCAAATTATATAATCTTCATATAAAAAATGTGTGTTCTTAATGTTAATGAATCTTCACAAAACACCAAACCTTCCAATGCAAATTAAAAAGTGGTGTTTTTAAGGATGATCCACAATAGTGCAGAGAGTCTCTCGATGTCCAGAGTCTTGCTGTGGGAGTGAAGCATTAAGAGTAAAAGTTGATTATGCCGATCAGGAGAAGCAATTTTACCCGATGAGCGAGTGTCCTGCGGGGACTTGGCGTCACGGAGCCCGTGGGGTTTTGTGAAGGTCCCCTGCAAACAAGAATACACATTTATACTGACTCGCGAGGGGACAGAGTGTTTAAGTTGGATTGGACTTTTTTTTTTTTATGAAAAGTTTTTTTTTTTTGATTGGATTTCGAATGTTGTAGTTATAGCACCACTGTACCAGATTACGTATATTGGTTGGAGAGGGTATACTCCTTTAAAACTTGCCTAAATCAGTAGTATTGGGACAGTCAAGGGTTCCAGGTCACGATATTGAGCACCAACATGACAGCTCAGTGGCAGACCCGGACTCCGGGCCCACCCACCACAAAGGAGTGGGCCGGGATGCCGGTCTGCCACATAAGGTTTTTCACCTTAATGCATTCACCCCCACGGAGCCCCCCCCCCTCCCTTTACTTGCCTGACCCCGATCATACCAGCAGCTCCCGTTGCTGTCTCAGGTCCTCACTGGATTGATAGCAGCGGGAACCATTGGCTCCCACTGCTGTCAATCAAATCCAGTGATACTGAGCTGGACCCGAGTCTTGCAGAGTGCCTCCATGGAATACAGCACTTGAGAAGAGGAGAAGCCAGGAGCGTCACTGAGGGAACCCAGAAGAGGAGGATCGGGGCCATTCTGTGCAAAACCCTTGCACAGAGGAGGCAAGTACGACATTTTATTTTATTTTTTTTAATAACAAAAGGGAGGGACCTTTACAACCCCTTGCTGTTTTTTATAAATTACATTTTGGCATGGGGAGAGTGATCCGTTGTTAAGGACGTGGCAGCCGGCTTCCCAGCACCTGCTTAACTAGTTACTGGGCAATAAATTACCCGTTGAAAAGATCCAGTCATTACCACGTGAGCCATTTACCGGCAAATTCTTAGCGAATTGAACATTGTACAATTGTTTCCGCATGTGTTATTTTAATGCATTTTTCAGTCGATATTTCACTCTTAACCACTTCAATACAGGGCACTTTCACCCCCTTCCTTCCCAGCCCAATTTTCAGCTTTCAGCGCTCTAGCGCTTTCAGTGACAATTGCGCGGTCATGCTACACTGTACCCAAATGAAATTGTTATCATTTTGTTCGCACAAATAGAGCTTTATTTTGGTGTTATTTATTCACGACTCCGTTTTTTTTTTTTTGCGATATAAGCGCAAAAATAGCGGAAATTTGGAAAAAAAAACAATATTTTCTTTTTTCTATTTGAAAAGAAATCCAATAAAATCAAATTTTGTCATAAATTTAAGCCAAAATGTATTCTGCTACATGTTTTTGGTAAAAAAAATTCCGTTAAGTGTATAATAATTGGTTTGTGTGATCACGGACATATGTACGCAAATGATCATGTACATATGTGTGCAGGTGATCACGTACATATGTGTGCAGATAATCATTGGGACATGTGATTTTAGTGGGATATATGTGGGGGACATGTTTTTATTATTAGGGACATGTGTTTTTATTATTTGGGGACATGTATGTTTTGGGGACATGTGTGTTTTGGGGACATGTGTGGGGACTGTGTGGTGTGTTGTGTGTTTACACTACACTGATGATCAGTGAGTAAAAAGCTGTAAAAAGCAGCCCATACTCACTGATCATCAGCCGGCTGCAGCGTTCTGCTCTCCTCTCCTCAGCGGTGACTTCCGTGTGAGGAGAGGAGAGACGATTGCCTAGCAACCGGCTGTTTGTTTACATCACATGACGGCCGTGATTGGACACGGCCGTCATGTGATCAGGAGGGCCAATCACAGAGCCCTCCTGCCGATCTGAGATGTGCCGTGTCCGGGTGACACGAGCACATCGGGATCGCGCCGCTGCGCGGGCGCGCGCGCGCGATCCCGCTACTCCTGAATGACGTTCCTGAACGTCCTATCAGGAGTAGACGGCTCCCACCCGGCCGTATATATGCATCGGCCGGGTGGGAAGTGGTTAAGGAATTACAGACAGTGGGGTCAATTTACTATCAATCCTTTACAGTGATGTGGATGGCAAAAGATTCTTCCATGAAGTTCGGAAATTGTGGCCAATGGATTACAAACACACAACTTGAATGTACGGAAATGGTGAAAAAAAAATAAAAAATAAAATAAATAATCCAAACTCATGAGTACGTCAGGTCTACACATCGCCAAAAATGTGAGAAGTAGATCTGTAGAAAATTTTCATCCGTCTCCAAATTTTTGGTCGGTAAAAACCTATTTACAGTACAAACATTTCACTTGGGTCTCCTAAAAAGTACCCATCTCTTCTAAAAGACTGGAATTATTCTCCCCAATTTGTAATTTTTTAAAAATTATACAGAACGTAACAAGACGTGCCTGAACAATGATGGGCAGAAACACCCAAAACTCCCAGGTAGAAGGGACGCCGTCGGTGAAAGATCCTATGGTTGGAAGAACCCAAGAGGAGGAAGCAAGGGTCTGATTAAACCCACCATCTTTGGGTAAAACAGAGCTGAGGACATCATATGGCGGCCTTCCAGCAAAGTAAGCCCATGCTGTAGCCATCTTTTGGCTACAACGTGGGCAGGAAGTGGTAAAAAAACCTTCCAAAAATACCCATTGAAGCGACTGGCTTCAGGTGATGCACAGAGATTAAACAAAGCCTCCTACATAAGTTGTATCTGATTATCTGCAGTCTTATCTCTACATCCGTTAAAAGTCCAGAATTTATACAGCTTGCCTGAGCTGTCAAAAGGAAAAAAAATAAAAATAAAAAAAAGGGTCAGGGAGCTGAAATTACACACTGCAGCGCTCAGTGAGGAGAGCTCTAAGAGCTGATTGGAGGGAAGTGTGAGACGCCAAACACACAGCACACAGAACAGAGCTGAGGCTGTCAATCAGCTGGAGCTCCCCCTCCGTAACCAATGGTCTCTTGGTATCAGGAAACCTTGTCAGAAGGGTCTTATACTGACTATACAAAAGAGCGGCCGAACCCATTTTTGAAAAACACTCGGCTATGAGCGCAAACGATAGTGCCATCATGTAATAACCGATAAATGGTTCAGGGGGACATGAATGCATTTTTTGTTTTTTTACATATACCAAGTGCAGACAGTTCAGACGGGAAACACATTAACCATTCAATTTATCATTCGTTGAGCAGAAAATTTCCAAACTCATCCTTTGTTTTTTTTCGGCACAAAAACATCCCAACGATTATCGATTTTGTGCCCACTGACTGGCTGAAAAACAAACAAACTGTCTAAATGACCAAATTTCAGCCAATTTTTCGTATAGCGTATGGCAAGCTGTGACAGACCTAGCCGGGAAAGAGGCTTTTGGAGGGGACTGAATGCTGGCCTCGTGCAGACCGATTATGGGCACTGGCATTTGGGGGAACGGTGCTCTTTGTGAGCTGTATGCCTGGGGACCCTTGAGGTGGCGTTACTTTAGATTTGCGTCCATATCCCCCCCCCCCCCCCCAAGAGACACATACTCTGGGGACCCTGTAGTTGCCATATTACAACTAGTGTCCGATTCATACTGTTAGGACACATACTGTGAGGAGATGCTGATGTCAATTCCAGCCACCTGTCTCTGTCTGACTGCTATAATGTAAATTAAATTAGTCTAGTATGACTTGTCACAGCTTCTAAAGGAGTATTTTCATCCAGTGTGCTAATTAGCCCTGCAATTGTATGAATGAGATGCATGATAATGTGCATTGTATAGTCGGTGAGCTAGGAGACATGAGGCCTGTCCTAAAGGTCATGTCTCCAAGTCATCTAGGCCAGGGGTTGACAAATTTGCTTTGAATTTAGGAGCCAGTTTTTTTTTTTTAGAGTGGTATGGATTGTCAGCTCCTGGGGTAAGGCCACTCATTTTCACCCCCTATCCCTAACTCACAATGGAGCACCCAGTCAATAACTAATGAAACGCTGTTACATCAGGGTTATGGGCTGGCCAGAAAGAGTAAGGCTGGTAACAGATGGAACTGGCTGGCACTGGCAGATGGCACTGGTTGGAACTGGCAGATGGCACTATTGGCACTGGCAGGTGGCACTGGTTTGGAAGTGGCAGGTGGCCCTGGTTGGTGATGGCAGGTGGCCCTGGTTGGTGATGGCAGGTGGCCCTGGTTGGCGGTGGCACTGGTTGGTGTTGGCAGGTGGCACTGGTTGGCGGTAGCACTAGTTGGCACTGATTGGCGGTAGCACTGGCAGGTGGCACGTTGCACTGATTGGTAGTGGCAGGTGGCACTGATTGGCGGTGGCACTGGCAGGTGGCACTGGTTGGCGGTGGCACTGGTTGGCACTGGCAGGCACGTGGAACTCCCAGATGGCATTGGCAGGTGACACTAGTTTGGAACTGGCAGGTGGCACTGGTTTGGAAGTGGCAGGTGGCCCTGGTTTGGAAGTGGCACTAGTTGTCACTGGCAGATGGCACTGATTGGTGGTGGCACTGGTTGGTGTTGGCAGATGGCACTAGTTGGCACTGATTGGCGGTGGCAGGTGGCACTAGTTGGCGGTGGCATTGGTAGGTGGCACTGGTAGCAGGTGGCACTGGTTGGCGGTAGCACTAGTTGGCACTGATTGGCGGTAGCACTGGCAGGTGGCACGTTGCACTGATTGGTAGTGGCAGGTGGCACTGATTGGCGGTGGCACTGGCAGGTGGCACTGGTTGGCGGTGGCACTGGTTGGCACGTGGAACTCCCAGATGGCATTGGCAGGTGGCACTGGTTTGGAAGTGGCAGGTGGCCCTGGTTTGGAAGTGGCACTAGTTGTCACTGGCAGATGGCACTGATTGGTGGTGGCACTGGTTGGTGTTGGCAGATGGCACTAGTTGGCACTGATTGGCGGTGGCAGGTGGCACTAGTTGGCGGTGGCATTGGTAGGTGGCACTGGTAGCAGGTGGCACTGGTTGGTGGTTGCAGGTGGTATTGATTGGTGGTGGCACTGGTTGGAACTAGCAGGTGACACTGGCAGGTGGCACTGCTTGGCGGTGGCACTGGCAGGTTTCACACGGAGCACTCTGTTACTGAAATGTAACTGTTAAATTCCTGACTTATATGCTTTATAGGTGTGCATCACATCATATCAATCGCAGCCTTTAGATATTTAGACTGATTGTTGAGAGATTTCTTTAGCGCAGTATTTTTTTCCAAAATTTTTGTTACTGAAATGTAACAGAGGAGCTGTCAGAATTGAGCTTAATGTCGGAATGGGCGGGGCCGACTCAGTAGCTATCAAACACCAGCCAACGATTGGCCTGCTTAAGAAAAGGGGCGGGGCCACATACACGTAGCGGCCCGCCCAGATCCCATTGGCTGGTGTTTGATAGCTGCTGGGTCGCGCCCACCCCGACATCAAGCTGAAATCTGACAGATCCTCCTCTCTCCATTGTTTGTCAGTTTCACACACTTAGCGCGGCGCCGCCAAGTGTGGAGGAGGGAGGAGGACGGCAGCCAGTGTTCATGCGCTGCATGTCTGGGGCATCAATAGTGAGTGGGCTGGTGGCAGCTTAGGCGCCAGGTTGCGATTTCTGGTCGCATTGGCGACCTGGGGTTTGTCGAGCCCTGATCTAGGCTGTCTAAAGGATTCGATTATTCGCTCATGTTAATTAGGTTTCTGGCGAGAGGTTGTATGTTCATCCCGCTGTATATATTTGTGTGAGAGCTCAAAATAAAGATTAATTTCCATGTGAACCTCAACACAGAGCCTCGTCTCGTACTTGGGGGGGGGGGGGGTAGAGAGAGTTATTCGTATGGGTTTCTTGTTCGGCTGAGCGGAGTGTTCGGTAGCTGCCTTGGTGTTTGGGAAGGGAATGTCCTAAACGACTTTAACCCCTTTCATACTCGGGGTGTTGTTACACCAGCATAAGCAGCAGACAGAAATGACACTAAGGCCTGGTTCACATCTATGCAGGTTGCATATGTCAGGTGCATTTTGCGTTTTTTAATGCACATTTTTGATCAATTAAAGTCTATGGAACCAAAAAAACTGAAAAAAAATAAATAAATAATAATCCTGGCCCTTTCCATAAAATTGCACAGATGTGAACTGCATCCATAGGAAACCATTTTAAATGGACTGTAGTATGTTTCTGCAGAACTGAAAATGCAGTAAAAAAATAAATAAAATAAATAAATAATAAAATAAAAAAATGCATAAGTGTGAACCAGGCCTTAGTGCTCTAGATTGAGACAAGTACACATTGTAGAGGGAAATGCTTGCTCATATTTCATGTTGGAGGTTTACAACCACTTTAACATGTCCAACTCTAGTCTATGGACATCCTTCAGAAAAGTTTGAAAATAATGGAAATGTTGCACGGATTTCTTGAATTAATCTAAAATAACTCAACTCCATGTATGATCAGCAAGACACGACATTCATTTCAAGAGGCCACAAAAAAAAAAAAAAAAAAAGCTTGTTTTTACTGTGCTGCTGTTGGCATTGGTGTATGGGAAGGATTGTCCATGCCTAACAAAGGGGAGTCTGATAACAGATTGGCACTAGTCTGTCTCAGCCCTCTCCACCATGAACATAATACATCAACTGTTCTACCTCTGCCTGCAACACGCATTGTTCTGCAGAGAGATTTCCTACAGAAATTCCTTTTATAGACTATTCACTTTTTCACTTTCACTGCTTTCCACTGTTCCTAAAATAGTCCTTAAAAGGGGTTGTAAACCTTCATGTTTTCCCACCTTAATGTATCGTATACATTAAGGTGAAAAAACACCTGTCAGTGACCAGTCCCCCAGCCCCCACATTTTACTTACCTGAAACCTCAAACTTGTCCCATGGAGACATGCTGTCTCCCTGCCCGGGGTCCTGGGTCTTGATTGGATAGATTATTAGCAGCACAGCCATTGGCTCCCGCTGCTGTCAATCAAATCTATGACACAAGCACCGGGGAGCGGGCCGAATCCTGCATTCGGCCTCTATGGACGTTGAATGCTGGGCTCGGGAGCGCGCCCGCAAGGTAACCCCCCCCCCCACCCCAGGGGGTTTATCTGATGTGGGGAGGAGCCATGCGAGCCGCCAGGGGACCCCAGAAGAGCAGGTTTGGGGCCACTCTGAAAAACGAGCTGCACAGTGGAGGCAAGTATGACATTTTTTGTTTTAATTTTACCACTTATCACTTTAAATAAAACATCAGGTGGATCAAAAGTAGTAGGTACATACAGATTATTAGCCAATCAAAGCAAGACACTTCAAATCATACAATGCCATTAAAGTGCCAACAGGCACAAAAACCAGTAAAATTACATTCTTTGTTATCTAGGGAAATGGCAGAATTTCTGGTCAGTTCACACCCTTCTGACTAAACATTTAACAGCTTAGCAGGTGTGTAGGTGGTCATACGCACGCAAATGTAGATTGTAAAAACACGCCTGTATTCCTACTCATCCATATTAGGCCCCTTTCACACATGTGGATCCGTTTTGACGTGTAAGTGTATGACACTGAAAATATATATATTATAAAAATCACCTGAACTGATAATCCTACTGGACTCAAAAAAAAAAAAAAAAAAAAAAAAAAAAAAAAAAAAATCGCACTGCAAATGGATTTGTGCGCCATTGAGAAAGTGATTAGCTACACCCGATTGAGTTTACAGGGTTTTTTTTTTTTTCCTTACTCTTTTTATTGAGTATTAAAAACATACATTTACCGACAGACAAACAGTTAACCTGCCACAGCATTGAAACATGACCCACATGGGTCAGTGCCAGCCGGCGCATCGCATCTAACATAAATTTCAAACAGCTGTAGCATGTCATATCCTAAATTACTACATTGGCTCTTGCTCAATTAGATTAACTAGAAATCATGGCTACCGGTCAAGACAAAAAAGGGACAAGAGCAGAAAAAACAAAATCCAAATAGAACCAAGGTAAAAATTACAATAGGAAGGGCCCCTAAAGTATCCACAATTATTTTCATTCACTCAGCTGTTGCCGTGGAGGCCTCAGCCAACCATTTGGCCCACACCATCATGTTTCTTTTCTTTGGGCAACCCCTATTCTGAGAGGCAAGACATTATTTACGTGTCTTTTCCATAGTAAAAAAGTGATGGTGGAGCAAGTTTCTTCCAGCAGAGGGTGATCATCTTCCTGGCATAGAAGAGCAGAAGTCCCATCAGGGTTCTCTCTGCTATCATGGGGGTTTTGTCAAATATGGCGACCCATCACAGTTGGCTAACCACTGGACTGCGCATGTGCGACTCCCCCGTATGTGTTCCACCCCAGAGTCTAAATTCAAGCCCCACCATCCAAGTGAACATAGAGTTTGATTATATTTATGCCAAGGAAAGCGAGGCCGAGCCCGAAGCGTGGCGAGCCTGCCAGGGGCTCCCTGTTGGAACACATATGGCGGCGTCGAGCATGCGCACTCCAGCAGGTAGCAAAATGTGATGGGTAGCTGAATGTGATGTGACCGGGGGCTAGTTCTACTAAGCCTAGTAAACATATCTGCAGGGTTAGGGCTATATCTATTCCCACTACGTCCTGTATTGCAGAGACCTCTTGTAACCAGTAATTTCCAATTGCTGGACAGGACCAGAAGACATGTATAAAAATCGCCTGGATCTTTGGTACATCTCCAGCACTCCGTGGACAGGGAGGTTTTCATTTTATGCAATCTATACGGGGTAATATATGCACGATGGAGTATTTTGTTTTGCATGAGGCGGTCTCAAAGTGAGACAAGGATTTTGAATGAGCAATCCCAAATGTTCTCCCAGCCCTCAGAGTCAAGTCCCAGAATATCCTGCGTCCAACATTGACGAAGCAATGACAGTTCCAGGGAGTAAACTCGGAG
Source organism: Lithobates pipiens (assembly GCF_037356315.1). Lineage (NCBI taxonomy): Eukaryota > Metazoa > Chordata > Amphibia > Anura > Ranidae > Lithobates > Lithobates pipiens. Next base: position 109,475,708 of record NW_027507784.1, on the reverse strand, counting down.
GAGATGTACCAAAAAAGCCGACCTCCGTCTTATATGCACATTCATATCTTTGGGGTCTGGTAGTGCGGAAAAAAAATGGGATAAGATGGGGTTGTTCCACAGGAGAGCGTTAGGGGAGACTGCAGTCCGTGGAAGAGTCCCAGTCCTGCTCTCCAGGCCTTTAGGGTCATGAACATGGAGGGGATTAAATCATACAGGGATTTGGGTCCTTGAAGGGGTAGATGTGAAAGGGCCTCTACTGAGTGAACCACCACAGACTCTAGGACAGTCGCGGGGTTGGACGCATCCAGTACTAGCCACCAAGCTGCTGTGACCAGTTGGGCTGCCAGAAAATATTTCTGACAGTCTGGAAATGCCAAACCCCCCTGCGACGCTGGATGCATTAGGGTGGACGATTTAAATCTAGGGAGATTTGGGCCACAGAGGAAGGAGGAGAATATTTGATTCAGTTTCGTGAAGAAGGAACAGGGTATCCATTGTGCGGAATTACAAAACAGGTATGTAAATTTGGGTATTATTTTCATTTTTAGAAGGTTAATGCAGCCTAAAAGGGATAAGAGGAGGTTCTCCCAAACTTTCAACCTGGCCTTGACTCTGAACCACTGGGTCCAGATTTAAGATGATAAAACTGGAGGATTCTCTCCAAACTCGGACCCCCAAGTATACCAATTTGTCCACCTATTGTAGTTGCAGACCTGGCGGGGATAGCCATTTAGCTTCGGGGCCCAATAGCAAGCAGCTGAGACTTAGACCCGTTCACTCGCAGAGCTGTTACTCTTGAGAACTCAGTCAATACTTGCAGTGCTACACGGAGAGAGGAGTCCACATCGTTCATAAAGATTAAGAGGTTGTCCGCATACAGGACCACCATCTCCTCCGGCCATGCCAGCCTAAGGCCTTTTTTACAAGTCATTTTTAGGAGGGGGAGAGATCCTGTCTCCAACTCAGTGATTTTTTTTTTGTTTTCCGACATGTTGGTGTTCTATACTTCACGTGGATGCTATAAGTTGCACTGAGTAAATACAGCTGGATAAAACAAACTGCGCATGTCTTCATTTCAGGCTGCAAAGCAACCTAATGTGATTTTAAGGGGGGGGGGTGTGATTCTTTTCTATAACCACTGTAAAAAGGAAACAGACACAAGACCTAGGTCCTAGACAACTCTGAGGTAGTCAGATGTACACATATACATTTAAAGTATAAACTAAAGGCAATTTTTTTTTTTTCAGTTTTGGATACTGTGCGGAGGCTTTAGAGCCTCTGTCAATTTTTTTTTTTTTTGCTGTCTGTGCCCCTGTAAGGAGATTTAGCCTCTCTATTTGTCCTGTTTACCATTATCAGTAAAAGAAAAATCCCCAAATTTTGGGTTGTGCCCAGAAAAGTAAGGAGGGGAAATCTTTCAATGGGGACACTAGTTATGGTGACCTGGGTGTCCAAGGGATTCCCTCAATTTTTCAGGGATTTTCTCTCACTCCCTGTTTGGCTATGAGACAGGAAGTGAAGGCAAATCTCTGAAATAGGACACAGATGGCAAAAAATAAAAATAAAAAAACAAAAAAACATCTGGCAGGGGTTTAAAACCTCCCTTGCTCTATCCAAAATGGAGGAAAAAAAAAAAAAAAACAACACTGTTCTGCCCATAGTTCTGCTTTACACCGTGTCCCTGTACACCGTTTCAGGTGCGAATCAGGTCAGAATTTTTGGCTGAAGTCGCACCTGAAACAGAGCCAGAGATGCACAGGACCCTTCTTTTGCGTGCTCAGTGGCCGCCCCAGAGCTGGGTGAACCGGCTCCATTGAGAGCCGGTCAGTCTCCAGTCATGCAAATTGGATGTGGGGAAATCCACATCCAATACATATTAGTGTGAACCCAGCCTTAAGGCTATGTTCACAGTAATCCGACACGAAAGGCACACAACTTTCACTCCAACTTTGCCTGTGACTTTAAAGAACGGGGTCAGATTTTGATCCGACTTGTCATTTGACCGATCAAAACAACTCCTTTACTTCTGGTATGAATGAAACCTCATGCCAAATTTATCCCAAAAAATGGGGTGAGGTTGTTGAGGGCATGTGGTCTGGTTGGTTCGGGGGGGGGGGGGGGTGCTACGCTCATCTGCCCCCCTCCCCCCATGACCTGCATGCCAAGATAAGGGTCTGGTATGGATTTTGAGAGGGGCCCAACACCATTTTTTCCTTCATCCTTACCAGACCGAAGCGTCCTGGGAATTTCATGCTATGGCAGATTTCATCATCGTAGAGCAATGTCTGCTCAGCTCCAACACAAAGCAATCCACCCATGATGACCAATACGTCTGTGTGTACACAGGGCTGTGCCCAGACTTTACTTCAGACTGCACCCCACTGTACTAACCTCTGCCAAGTCAGGACTCTACATGAGCAGCCCACCAAAGGGATCCAGACAAACCAAAGGCATTACCGATTGATTGAGACTGTACATAAGAAAGTCTGAAATAAAGTAGAGCCAAACCCTTAGGCCCCTTTCACACGGTGCAGCCTTTGCACTGTTACCACATATTGCACAGTTTACCTTTTTTTTTTTTTTTTTACTTCAATTTTATTGAAGTGACACTTCATTCAAGTCTACACACAGCAGTGCACTGTGGCGAGTTGTGATGCATAAAAACACAATGTCTGCAATTCTGCGCAATGCACTGCAAACCACCTTGACACAGTGTTGAGGTAAGAATAAAATACATAGAAAACAATTCATGGTCTATGAGGCTAAACTGTGGGGCTTCCTTTAGATTTGCGGTGGGGGCGCAAAAAAAAAAAAAAAAAAAAAAAATGTGTTTGAGACATATTTTTGCCACCCAACATACCCTCCCTCCCCCCTCCCCTAGGCTGTAATAGACAGTGGATAGGGATGTTTACATGTCATGGCACTTCACAGTGCTCCAAATTCCAATCAAAGCCCGGTTACTAAATAAAATGGTAAGCTTACTGTTCACACATTGCATTTGCTTCAAAAATAATACCTCATGTCGCTTTAGTGGTGTTTAAAAGCCTCCATAGAAGTCTAGGACAATGCTTATAGCAACTGCAGCTTTTGAGAGGCTTTTATTTGGCTTTGGAGGTATTGGAGGTAAGGATGAGCTCCGGTGAGTTAGCAAACAGCATGTGCAGAGCCCGCCAGGAAGTTGGCACTGCGCTAATCACAGGCAGCAAGACATTGTCCCAATGCGCGGCTGCAAAGATCGGGAAAGGTCTCACTGCCTGTGATTAACGCAGTGCCGACTTCCTGGCGGGCTCTGCACGTGGGCTGTGCGAGCACACCGGAGCTCATCCTTAATTGTAGGCAAGAGATATCCCAGGATGTACTGGGAAACCAAGTGAACCAGAAAGGCATCATCAGCAGACGGCACACATAGTGTGCAACATGGTTACGCTATAGTGGAAGGAAGACGGAGTGGCAGAGAATCAGCAGAAACTAGGAATGTCATGTGGTGGGCAGCGTGAGAGCAATATATCAGGAGGTGAGCGAGGACTCAGCAGAAATTCTGGGGGATACTACTGAATGGGGTGGGGGGGGGGGGGGGGGGTTGTTTACTAGGCCCCTTTAAAACTAATTGAAAATCAACACACAGGGCATTTGCCAAGCTTCATTATAGTTTCAAAACAGCACCCCGTGAAGCACCCCTGAAGCATCGCAGAAGCTTTAAAAAATAATATATAAAGAAAAAGGGGAACTCATTTTGAGGCGATAGGCGCTTTAATGTGTGAAAACAAGTGTAAATGAGCCCCCCGTGGACACTTTTTTTTTTTTGCACCCACACATGTAGATCAATCGTGACAAGCAAGAGTGTGAAAATCCCCCATTGATCGGCTCCGTACCATTGAATCTTCTTCTACTGCAACAATTGACTTGAATTTATCAAAACATGGCTATGGGTCCCTCATCAGTTGGCCAGGCTCTCTTTATTTTGCTTGATGTCCGATATGATCATTTTGTCACATCAGACAATCGCTTGGTTTTATCACACTGTGTATGACTACTAATAGATTTTCCAGAACTACGTAATGTGGAGGATCCAATCCCTCTGTATCCAGCCAAGCCCTTGTACTCCATAGTGGTTGGTGGATCTAATGGTGGTCAAGTCATTGGGTTGTGGTAGAAACATTCGATCACACCGGGTGAATCTATGGCAGTTTTCACACCCTGGTGAGTCGCTTAGTATGGAACCATCTACATGTAAAAACGCACATCATTGTCATCAAAGCCGTCATCCAATGCAAGGTTTTTCTGCCACAGCTGAGTGGCCTGGGTGGATGAGCTCTGTCGCTCGTCCCTTGGCCGTGACAGTTTTGTCTCGATCGTTTGTGGAACTGGACATTGCTGGAGTCGTAACACACTGAGGATGACCACACACTATGCAATCTGATTATACAATCTCCCATCTTCCATGGGATAGAAGGATCTGTCTGCTTGGATCCAGATCGTTTAGGCAGGTCCTCGAATAACATGGCTGCTGGAGATTGTACAATGAGATAGTGATATGTATGGGGAGCTGAGAGCAGATCGTCCGATCCGATGGTGTGCTGAGCTCTCGATCACTCCCCGCGGGACATGAAGGATGCTGGGAAGGCAGATAACAGTCTCCTCTCCTCCGAGGTGTGCCTCCTCCACCTGCTGCCATGCCAGGACCGCACCCACCCCACCTACCTCTTCCTGGGGATGGAGGGAGCCGCCGGGGCCTTGCACTCGCTGGCGGAGATGGCGGGCGGGGCTGCGGGTTGCAGGTGCCCCGAGAGGATCCTCATCCGGCGCTGGGAACAGGCGGACACCGGGCTCTCCTGAGCGGCCGCCATGCTTCCGTGTTGTGTAGCGAAGGGGGGCCTAAGGGAGAGGTCACAGCGTGGGCATTTCTCTTTTGACGTCCCGGCATGCAGCGCGCTCGCCGTCGCCTAGCAACCACACAACGCTGTCTCCTCTCGTGGTCCTCACACTTCCTTAGTTCACCTGCTGGGAATGGATAGATGCTCGGCCTCACGTGAACCGCTCCAGCCAATCACCGCCTCTTCTATGACAGCTATTACTTGAGGGAGAGCCCGGATTGGACGGCTCAGGGATGAGGAGGAACTCCAGACCAACGTTGTGTGTTAGAAAGGAGGAAGGCAGAGGCCCGCTCTAAGTCACCACAACTTTCAGAACCAAATACAAGATTTCCCCTCTATTCCTGTTATAAGAACAACTCAAAATGTGCGAGTTTCTTTTACTTTCTCTCCTGGTGATCACCATAGACATGACAATAGAGAGGGACCTGACAGGGATCTAACCCCTCTCCATTCTATCCAAAACTAGAAAGAAAACAGTGTTTTGCCTTTAGTTATACTTTCCCTGGGTGGGTTAGATTCGATGTCACATTTTCTAAGTGTTTTGAAATCATTTAATGCTCCATTCACACCTGATCATGGGCGGAATTGTTCTCTTCACGAATTTACCACGACTGTCGCCTGACGAATCACGGTAAAAGCACGCAAACAGCATCACGGGACACCTGAAGCCAAAAAGAAGTACAAGAACTTCTCTTGGGCGACAGGTGTCCCGCGATTCTGTTTGTGCAATTTTACCACATTTGTCGCATTCGTGGTAAAATCGTGCTGCAATCAGGGTCCCATCGGAAGTGACGAGGCTCTCACGGGCATCCCGCAATTTTCTGTGTTTCGGGATTGCGGGCAGAATCACGTCACTTCCGCCTGCGATCCGAAACACCAAGATGTGAATGGAGCCTTAATGGCAGCCTAATCGCACCGCAATTTTTCAGGAATGTAACTGTCACGTTGTGTGTGCTCTTAACTAAACTGTCAAACCATCAAATGGCTGGTGTCATAACTGATCACATGTGCAGCACCATGGCAGATCAAACAGAAGCAGCTTCCTTGGCTCTAAAGGATAGGAGGGCTTAAAGCAGAGTTTCGCCCAAAAGTGGAACCTCCACTTATTTGCTTCTGTTTTTGACAGGTGCCCTTCCCCACTTCCAGGAGACAGTGCAGCGGCACCGTCACTCAGAAATTCGGCCCCCTCCTCCTTCCTCCGCTGCCAGGTCAGTTAGAAAGTGCAGCGCACTTCACACATGTGCAGTAGGGAACCGACTGTGAAGCCGAAAAAGGCTTCACTGCCAGTTTCCCTTCCGATGAATGGCGGTGGCAGCATCCAACAGCCAAAATCGAAAATCAGCGGGGGCGCCAACATTGGGGCTCCCTGGACAGGTAAGTGTCCTTATATTAAAAGTCAGCAGCTACAGTATTTGTAGAAACTGACTTTTCATTTTTTTCCCCCAGGAGGAACACTTGATTAAAGTGATTGTAAAGTCTATTTTTTTATTGTTTTCTTTTTTTAAATAATAAACATGTCATACTTATCTGCTCTGTTGCAGGGATTTGCAAAGAGCACCCCAGATCCTCCTCCTCTTGGGTGACTCTTCTGTGATCCTGGCCCCTCCCACCTGTTGAGTGCCCCCACAGCAAGCAGCATGCTATGAGGGAACCCGAGCTGAGTCGCAGCTCTGTGTGACCATTCAGACACAAAGCTGCCATTCGGCCCCACCCCCTCTGTCTCCTGATTGCCCAACTGAATTTGATTGACAGCAGCAGATGCCAATGGCATGGCTGCTGTGTCTCAACCAATCAAGAGGAGAGTCCCAGATGGCTGAGGAACTCGTGGACATCGCTGGACCTCAGATAAGTATTAGCGGGGCTGCTGCACACAGAAGGCTTTTTATCCTAATGCATAGCATTTAAAAAACCTTCTGCCTTTACAATCACTTTAATTCAACAGATTGGCCTTTACAAACTCAGCAGTGCCTAAAAATGCCTAAAAATAGAGAGCAACTGAGCATGTGCAGAGCAGGGTGAGACAGTGTATTACTGGAATTTAAACATTATAGACATTTATTTTACATGTTTTACATAGCAATACCTGCAAAAAGCGGCCACCCTGAAGTGATTTAGCCTGACTTCATTTTCTGAATAAAGTTCCACTTTCGGTTTTGATTTTTGAGAGCTTGAATGTAGAGAAGTGATCAGCTTGTACTGAAAAGAATAGGATTCCTACTGCTGCGTGTTGTTACGTATAGGCTTAGGTACAAAAACATGTGCAAAAATGCTCAGATATGAATAGAAGCTCAATGAGAAAACACGTTCAGGTGACAACTGTGTAAAAGTGATTCTAAAGGCCGAAGGTTTTTTTTTCGTTCTTGTTTTTTACCTTAATGCATTCTGTACATTAGGGAAAAAAAACTGCTGAGCGCAGTTCCCTCCCAGCCCCCCATATTTACAATACCTGAGTCCCCCATACTTACAGTACCTGATCCCCCAAATGCTTATAGTACCTGAGCCATCCCACGCTTACAGTACCTGAGTCCCCCATACTTACCATACCTGAGCCATCCCATACTTACAGTACCTGAGCCAACCCATACTTACAGTATCTGAGTCATCCCATACTTACAGTACCTGAGCTCCCCCCCCCCCCATACTTACAGTACCTGAGCCACCCCATACTTACAGTATCTGAGTCATCCCATACTTACAGTACCTGAGCCCCCCCCCATACTTACAGTACCTGAGCCCCCCCCATACTTACAGTACCTGAGCCACCCCATACTTACAGTATCTGAGTCATCCCATACTTACAGTACCTGAGCCCCCCCCATACTTACAGTACCTGAGCCAACCCATACTTACAGTATCTGAGTCATCCCATACTTACAGTACCTGAGCCCCCCCCCCCCCATACTTACAGTACCTGAGCCACCCCATACTTACAGTATCTGAGTCATCCCATACTTACAGTATCTGAGTCATCCCATACTTACAGTACCTGAGCCCCCCCCCCATACTTACAGTACCTGAGCCACCCCATACTTACAGTATCTGAGTCATCCCATACTTACAGTATCTAAATCATCCCATACTTACAGTATCTGAGCCCCCCCCATACATACAGTACCTGAGCCCCCCCATACTTACAGTACCTGAGCCCCCCCCATACTTACAGTACCTGAGCCAACCCATACTTACAGTATCTGAGTCATCCCATACTTACAGTACCTGAGCCCCCCCCCATACTTACAGTACCTGAGCCAACCCATACTTACAGTATCTGAGTCATCCCATACTTACAGTACCTGAGCCCCCCCCATACTTACAGTACCTGAGCCAACCCATACTTACAGTATCTGAGTCATCCCATACTTACAGTACCTGAGCCCCCCCCCCCATACTTACAGTACCTGAGCCACCCCATACTTACAGTATCTGAGTCATCCCATACTTACAGTATCTAAATCATCCCATACTTACAGTATCTGAGCCCCCCCCCCCATACATACAGTACCTGAGCCCCCCCCCCCCATACTTACAGTGCATGAGCCCCCCATACTTACCACACCTGAGCCATCCCATACTTACAGTACCTGAGCCACCCCATACTTACAGTATCTGAGTCATCCCATACTTACAGTATCTGAGCCACCCCATACTTACAGTATCTGAGTCATCCCATACTTACAGTACCTGAGCCACCCCATACTTACAGTATCTGAGTCATCCCATACTTACAGTACCCAAGCCCCCCCCCATACTTACAGTACCTGAGCCCACCCCATACTTACAGTATCTGAGTCATCCCATACTTACAGTACCCGAGCCCCCCCCCATACTTACAGTACCTGAGCCCCCCCCCCATACTTACAGTACCCGAGCCACCCCATACTTACAGTATCTGAGTCATCCCATACTTACAGTACTTGAGCACCCCCCCATACTTACAGTACCTAAGCACCCCCCATACTTACAGTACCTGAGGCCCCCCATACTTACAGCATCTGAGCAATCCCATACTTACAGTACCTGAGCCACCCCATACTTACAGTATCTGAGTGTCATCCCATACTTACAGTATCTGAGCACCTCCCCCCCATACTTACAGTACCCGAGGCCCCCCATACTTACAGCATCTGAGCCATCCCATACTTACAGTACCTGAGTACCCCCCCCCCCATACTTACAGTACCTGAGGCCCCCCATACTTACAGCATCTGAGCAATCCCATACTTACAGTACCTGAGCCATCCCATACTTACAGTACCTGAGCCCCCCCCCCCCCCATACTTACAGTATCTGAGTCATCCCATACTTACCATACCTGAGCCATCCCATATTTACAGTACCTGAGCCACCCCATACTTACAGTATCTGAGTCATCCCATACTTACAGTACCTGAGCCCCCCCCCCCCATACTTACAGTACCTGAGCCACCCCATACTTACAGTATCTGAGTCATCCCATACTTACAGTATCTAAATCATCCCATACTTACAGTACCTGAGCCCCCCCCCCCATACTTACAGTACCTGAGCCCCCCCCATATTTACAGTACCTGATCCCCCCCATACTTACAGTACATGAGCCCCCCATACTTACCATATCTGAGCCATCCCATACTTACAGTACCTGAGCCACCCCATACTTATAGTATCTGAGTCATCCCATACTTACAGTACCTGAGCCACCCCATACTTACAGTATCTGAGTCATCCCATACTTACAGCACCCGAGCCCCCCCCATACTTACAGTACCTGAGCCACCCCATACTTACAGTATCTGAGTCATCCCATACAGTACCTGAGCACCCCCCCATACTTACAGTACCTGAGCACCCCCCCATACTTACAGTACCTAAGCACCCCCCATACTTATAGTACCTGAGGCCCCCCATACTTACAGCATCTGAGCAATCCCATACTTACCGTACCTGAGTCATCCCATACTTACAGTATCTGAACACCTCCCCCATACTTACAGTACCCGAGGCCCCCCATACTTACAGCATCTGAGCCATCCCATACTTACAGTACCTGAGCACCCCCCCCCCATACTTACAGTACCTGAGGCCCCTCATACTTACAGCATCTGAGCCATCCCATACTTACAGTACCTGAGCCATCCCATACTTACAGTACCTGAGCTATCCCATACTTACAGTACATGAGCCCCCCTATACTTACAGTACCTGAGCCCCCCTATACTTACAGTACCTGAGCCCCCCATACTTACAGTACCTGAGCCATCCCATACTTACAGTACCTGAGCACCCCCCCCATACTTACAGTACCTGAGGCCCCCCATACTTACAGCATCTGAGCAATTCCATACTTACAGTACCTGAGCCATCCCATACTTACAGCATCTGAGCCATCCCATACTTACAGTACCTGAGCCATCCCATACTTACAGTACATGAGCCCCCCTATACTTACAGTACCCGAGCCATCCCATACTTACAGTACCTGAGCCCCCCTATACTTACAGTACCTGAGCCCCCCCATACTTACAGTACCTGAGCCATCCCATACTTACAGTACCTGAGCCCCCCCCCACACTTACAGTACCTGAACCCTGCTATACTTACAATACCTGAGCCCCCCCCCATACTTACAGTACCTGAGCCACCCCATACTTACAGTATCTGAGTCATCCCATACTTACAGTACCTGAGCCCCCCCCCCCATACTTACAGTACCTGAGCCACCCCATACTTACAGTATCTGAGTCATCCCATACTTACAGTACCTAAGCACCCCCCATACTTACAGTACCTGAGCCCCCCCCATATTTACAGTACCTGAGCCCCCCCATACTTACAGTACATGAGCCCCACCCCATACTTACCATACCTGAGCCATCCCATACTTACAGTACCTGAGCCACCCCATACTTACAGTATCTGAGTCATCCCATACTTACAATACCTGAGCCCCCCCCCCCATACTTACAGTACCTGAGCCCCCCCCCCATACTTACAGTACCTGAGCCACCCCATACTTACAGTATCTGAGTCATCCCATACTTACAGTACCTGAGCACCCCCCCATACTTACAGTACCTGAGCACCCCCCCATACTTACAGTACCTGAGGCCCCCATACTTACAGTATCTGAGTCATCCCATACTTACAGTACCTAAGCACCCCCCATACTTACAGTACCTGAGGCCCCCCATACTTACAGCATCTGAGCAATCCCATACTTACAGTACCTGAGCCACCCCATACTTACAGTATCTGAGTCACCCCATACTTACAGTACCTGAGCCCCCCCATACTTACAGCATCTGAGCCATCCCATACTTACAGTACCTGAGCACCCCCCCATACTTACAGTACCTGAGGCCCCCCATACTTGCAGCATCTGAGCCATCCCATACTTACAGTACCGGAGCACCCCCCCCCCATACTTACAGTACCTGAGGCCCCCCATACTTACAGCATCTGAGCCATCCCATACTTACAGTACATGAGCCCCCCCATACTTACAGTACCTGTGCCCCCCTATACTTACAGTACCTGAGCCATCCCATACTTACAGTACCTGAGCCCCCCTATACTTACAGTACCTGAGCCCCCCATACTTACAGTACCTGTGCCCCCCTATACTTACAGTACCTGAGCCATCCCATACTTACAGTACCTGAGCCCCCCTATACTTACAGTACCTGAGCCCCCCCCCCACACTTACAGTACCTGAACCCTGCTATACTTACAATACCTGAGCCCCCCCATACTTACAGTACCTGAGCCATCCCATACTTACATTACCTGAGCCCCCCTATACTTACAGTACCTGAGCCCCCCCCACACTTACTGTACCTGAACCCCCCTATACTTGCAGTACCTGAGCCCCCCCCACACTTACAGTACCTGAACCCTGCTATACTTACAATACCTGAGCCCCCCCATACTTACAGTACCTGAGCCATCCCATACTTACATTACCTGAGCCCCCCTATACTTACAGTGCCTGAGCCCCCCCCCCACACTTACTGTACCTGAACCCCCCTATACTTGCAGTACCTGAGCCCCCCCCCCCCCCCCCCCCACTTTCTGTACTTGAACCCTGCTATACTTACAGTACCCGAGCAATACCATACTTACAGTACCTGAGCCCCAGCCCCCCTCACTTCCAGTACCTGAGTCCCCCATTACTTCCAGTACCTGAGTCCCATCTCGATCCAGTGATGTGGGCGAGAGAAGAAGGTAAAAAATTCGAACAGTCCATCAAACACAAGGGGGGTTATTTACAAAATGCAAATCCACTCTGCACTGAAAGTGCACTTGGAAGCACAGTAGCTTTAAATCTTAGGGGTAGATTTGAGATGAGGGGAAGCTCTGCTGATTTTATGATCCAATCATGTGCAAGCTAAAATGCTGTTTTTTATTTTGCTTGCATGTCCCCCTCGGATCTACAGTGACTGCACTTCCAAGTGCAATTTCAGTGCAAAGTGGATTTTCCTTTAGTAAATAACCCTCAATGTCCCTTCCAGGCACCACCATCTTCTCCCAGACTTCTTTTAGGGTGGCGGCCTTCATCTGTCTTGATTGGCTGGAGTAGGATGATGTCACTCCCGCACATGTCTATTAGTGCACTCATTCCGGGACACATGGGCAGTTGGGCACTGTGCCAGAATGCAAACTGAGCTGATCATTCACTGCTCAGTGTACGTTCTACAGAGGATGGCAAGCAGGCAGGTAGCTGTATTTTATTGCAGAAGAGACATTGCATGTCTCCCCTCCAATAAAAGCCTGCCTGCTTGAAGTTTGTTACAGCAGAATTTCACTTCTGCTGCTATAACCTTTCCCTACGCTATCCAAAATAAACAAAAGCATTTTTGCAGTTTGTTGGGAACATTTATTTATTCTGTCGCACAGCCAGGTAATGCTTAACAGAAGCAATGGGACAGATTTATTCATAAATCCCCCCTCAACTGCTATACAATAGCACTGCAACAGAATGAACCCTGCCCCTTCTTCATTCTGCGTCTGCTAAACACTCAGTCACATGGTCATTCCTGGTTGTACACTACCCAGATCAGGGTTTTCTGCTGTGGGTGTGACCAAGGGTGTACAGTCAGCTGTGGGCAGGAAACCTTTACAGATCAGTGACAGGCTGACAGTGTCTGCATGTAATAATTTTAAGTGTTTGTAAACCCAGTAAATTACACAGGAAAAGAGCTGAGGCTGTCAATCACAGGCTGTGTGTTGGAGATCCTGTCACCTTTAGGTGTCAGGAAAACTTGTCAGAAGTGATTCCTGCAGATAGCATAGGAACAAAGCAGCAAGCAGAAATCACACCTAGTGCTCTGGATTGAGACAAGTGCACACAATAGAGGCATATGTTGTGTTCATATTTCATGTGTGAGATTTACAATCACTTTAAGTAATGTTTATATGCAGCTACAGACAGTTTATAACCATGGACGCTCATCTGTCTCTAACCACAGGTCATCACTTATGCGCATATATGAGAACAGCTGCGGAGTCTATGAGCCTGTCATTAACCACTTAAAGTGGTGTTCCACCGAAAAAAAAAAAATGCATTACTATGTCTACAAAATAAAATAAAACATTAGGATTTTTTATTTTTTTTAGTCACCTCTAAATGGCTGTCCCTCTTAGCCCCCGTACACACAGTCGGACATTCCGACAACAAAATCCGTCAGATTTTTTCTGACGGATTTTGTCCGAAACTGGTGTTGCATACACACGGTCGGACAAAGTTGTCGGAAAATCTGATCGTTCGTAACGTGATGACGTTATTTAGTTACGACGGGACTATGTTCAGGCTAGTAGCCAATAGCTTTGGTCTAAGAATTTGATCTGAGCATGCGTGGCACTTTGTCAGATGGGAATTCTCTACAAACGATCAGACAAAGTCCGATCGGATCACGTTGTGGGAAAATTTTATATCCAGCTCTCAAACTGTTGGTCAGACATTCCGAGGGAAAAAGTCAGATGCCCACACACGGTCGGATTATCGAACAACACGGTCCGATCGGACATTTTCCGTCGGAATGTCCGACCGTGTGTATAAGAGCTAAGTCTGCCTCCTTCAGTGCCTGGGCTCTTTTGACATCCCGTCCCCTCGGCGCACAAAGGGCTCAGCTCTGCCCCCTCCCTCTTGTCAATCATCTGGGACACGTGACAGGTCCCAGATGATTGCGCAGCCAATTACGGCACGCTGCGCCGCTCGCACAAGCGCAGTGGGTGCCCGGCTGTGAAGCCACAGCTGGGTGCCCACAGTTACAATGCCGGCACCGCCAAACGGAGGGGGAGACGAGCGCAGCTTCGATCCCCCTCGTCGCTGGACCCTGGCACAGGTAAGTGTTCCGATTATTAAAAGTCAGCAGCTGCGGTATTTGTAGCTGCTGACTTTTTTTTTTTTTTTTTTAATAATAGAAACACCTCTTTAAGGACCGGAAGATTTTCCCCCTTAATGACCAGGCCATTTTTTGTGATACGACACTGCATGCCTTTAACTGACAATTGCATGGTCTTGATCACCTCTGCGGTTTTTATTTTTTGCGCTATAAAAAAAAAAAGACTGACAATTTTGAAAAAAAAAACAACAATATTTTTATACAGTGATGAATCGTATCATCCTCAGGGGGATTTTTTACTTTTTTGCAATAATAAATATCCAAAAAAACAAACAAAAAATAAACAAATTTCTTCCTCAGTTTAGGCCAATATGTATTCTTCTACATATTTTTGGTAAACAAAATCCCAATAACCGTATATTGATTGGTTTGTGCAAAAGTTATAGCGTCTACAAAATAGGTAATAGATTTATGGCATTTTTATTATTATCTTTATTTTTTTACCAGTAATGGCGGCGATCAACGATTTTTAGCGGGACTGCGACATAGATTGGACAGATTGCACACTTTTTTTGGGACCATTAACATTTATACAGCGATCAGTGCTATAAAAATGCACTGAATACTGTACAAATGTCACTGGCAGGGAAGGGGTAACACTAGGGGCGATCAAGGGGTTAAATGTGTTCCCTGGGAGGTGTTTCAAATGGTGGCGGCAGTGTACTAGCTGGAGGAGGAGAGAGATCGCTGTTCCTTATAACTAGGAACAGACAACCACTCTCTACCACTCTCTACTCCCATGACAGAACAGGGATCTGTTTGTTTACATTGACACATCCCCGTTCTGCCACTCTGTAGAGCGATGGCGGGTGGGCGGCGGACATCGGGTGAGCACGCACATCTGCTATAGCTGTTTAAAGGGCAAACGTACAGCTACATCGATTTGCGGGTACGAGCCGACTTCCCGCAGTATAATCACGGTGGCTAGTCGCAAGTGGTTAATGACCAGGCCATTTTTTGTGATAAGGCACTGCATCGCTTTAACTGAAAATTTGCACGGTCGTGCGACGCTGTGCCCAAAAACTTCCTTTTTTTTACCACAAATAGATATTTCTTTTGGTGGTATTTGATCACCTCTGCAGTTTTTATTTATTTTTTGCACTATAAACAAAAAAAAACAACAATTTTGAAAAAAAAACAAAATTTTTTACTTTTTAAAACCAAGAAATCTTGGGAGCTACCCAAAAGCTGTAAATATGTAATACCTCCTCTCAGGACAGCTGCTAGCACTGATCACGTCCCGTACGACCGTGCAAATGCAATATTTATGGAGGAAATGCTGCGCTATCTGGATGTTAGCATGAGTGCCTTGATGCAATGACTCCAAATAAAAAATGTGTTGAAGTACAAACATTTTTTTACTATAAAGATCACCGCATCACAAACCTTATAATCCACATATGTGTTGAAATGTATAAAGTGCCTCCGTGCTGGTAAAATAAATATATAAAGTATTTTCGTGCAAACGCCAAAAAGTTCATACAAAATAAAATCAAAAACTTCATGTATCAAATATAGTGATCCAAATACATGCAAAAAAATATATTTAAAGTGATCCAGTGATCAAAAGTGCACACACCCCGAAAATTTCATATAAATAGTAACACTATTAAATATTGCAGTTCATTCCAAAATGAATCACAGCTTGTGATAAAACTTGTGTTCTTGTGTTCACTCAGGTGCACCCCCCTTATGTGTGTACGCTCAACTTAGAGCATGTGAACTAGGGTTGCCACCTGTCTGGGATTCACCTGGACAGTTCGGGTTTTGAATCAGGTGTCCGGTTTTCAGGCGAACTGAAACCCGGACACATTATTCAGACCGGGTTGTGTCTTCCCAAGTAACCAAGAAAGTCGCACACAAATCTGTTGCCGTCCGGGGGCTGTAGGCGGCTGTTGGCATCACTGGGAGG
The DNA here is from genome assembly GCF_037356315.1 of Lithobates pipiens. Classification (NCBI taxonomy): domain Eukaryota; kingdom Metazoa; phylum Chordata; class Amphibia; order Anura; family Ranidae; genus Lithobates; species Lithobates pipiens. The sequence continues at coordinate 109,459,557 of NW_027507784.1, read as the reverse complement.
CAGGGCGATGATGTCAGCAAGAGCAATTTGGCCACACCCGCTGTCCGCTGTAGCAAGCTATGCGCACTGCGTTACTACTATCCTTGGTGCCACCCAAAGGTGTACCAGGCTGCTAAAGTGTTTGGGTTTGGCTTGAAGAAAAGGTGGCAACCCTAGTGTGACCTCACAATTAAGTTCAGTCAGAGCATGATTGTGAACCACCCCTGGGTTCAGCGTCAGTAATGGAGTCTTGGGCTGCTCAGTCCTGCTTCCACACTAAAGGGATTTGATAGTGTGATACCGTTTTATAAAATAATTTTATTAATAAACCATGACCCCTCTGACAGAGTACTCACATTTGCTGGGTACTTCAGTGCACCACTCTATAGAAAACCAAACAAAACGCCAAAAAAGCCAAACTAGTGTGTCTATCCTTTCTGAGACTGATCAGCTGTCTTCTGCTCTGTCCTGTTCCCTCCTCAACATGTGTCGATACAGGGATGAATCATATCTTCCTCAGGGGGATTTTTTACTTGTTGCTATAATAAATGTCCCCAAAAAAATAGATAATTTCTTCATCAGTTTAGGCCAATATGTATTCTTTAACATATTTTTGGTAAAAAAAAAAAATCGAAGTAAGCATATATTGATTGGTTTGTGCAAAAGTTATAGCATCTACAAAATAGGGCTTATATTTATGGAATTTTTATTGTTCATTTTTTTTTTACTAGTAATGGTGATCAGCAATTTTGTGGGTGACAGATCGATCACCTTTGACACTTTTTTGGGACCAGTGACATTTATACAGCGATCAGTGCTATATAAATGCACTGATTACTGTTTAAATGACACTGGCAGGGAATGGGATTAACACTAGGGGGCGATCAAGGGGTTAAGTGTTCCCTAGGGAGTGATTCTATCTGTGGGGGGGGGGAATAAACTGACTGGAAGTACAGGGAGATCGCTTCTCCCGATCACTAGGAACAGACAATCACACTGTACTCTCCTGTCAGAACAGGGATCTGTTTGTTTACATTGACAGATCCCCGTTCTGGCTCTCTGTGGAGCAATTGCGGGTGGCTGGAGGACATCGCGGCCGCCGGCCACACGAGTCAGTTCCCCCCGCCGCGCAGTGGGCATGCCTTTGGCGGCGTGCGCACGCCTGCTATAGTTGTTAAAGGGACCATGGTAGCGGTACGGCAATTCGCGGGAACGAGCCGACCTGCTGCAGTATAATGACGGCAGGTGGTCAGCAAGTGGTTAAAGCAGAACTTAACTGTATCTGAGCAGCACAAACTTAAAACACCATTTTCATTTTTAATATTAAACTCAAACTCACCCATCCATCGATGTCTATATGATTTATTTTGTTGAGATATCAGATTGAAAAACACCTCCCTAGCATTTCTGGATGTGGCCATCTTGAGTAAGAGCAGATGATCCACGAAGCATTTACTTCCTGGAATTCATCTGCCCTAGCTCAGGCATTCAGACATTAGGGCGCGCTTAACTGAGAAAGCCCCTTCCCTTCTTCCCCTCCTCTAGATGAAATAATGAAAATTCCATGAAGTTTCCTGGGATGTATGGCATCATTTTGGCCTAGGCCAGAAACCAGGAAGCAACTGAAAAAGTAAAAAGAAAAGTTTAAAACAAGTAAATATTTTATACCTTCCTATCTATTTACTAATGCTAGCAGCAGGAGAATTAAAAATGGTGAATGTTGATTGAGGGAGTAAGTGTAGTTCCGCTTTATTTTATAATTGGTAACATCTGGCTGTACCAGCCACAGAAATATGATGATCATCACTTCCTGAACCAGCAGCGAGTGAAGGGGAAACACAGAGCGTGATACAAACCTGACAGTGCTCTTTTCCTTCCGCAATTCTCTGGAGATGAGGTTTAAAATGCAATGGAATCCATGACACATCTTCCTACTTTGCAGGGGCAGGCTCTCAGAAAAATATCTGACCAGCAGCAATCATAGGGCACACCGGGAACATGCCCAGTGGGCTCCGAGGTCTCCCCATGTGCTCTCCACCCTGCCCCCCCCAGTGCTCTCTGACCCCACCTGGGCTCTCCACCCCCCCCCCCCAGTGCTCTCTGACCCCACCTGGGCTCTCAGGTCCCCCCGTGTGCTCTCCACCCCCCAGTGCTCTCTGACTCCCCCTGGGCTCTCAGGTCCCCCCCATGTGCTCTCCACCCCCCAGTGCTCTCTGACCCCACCTGGGCTCTGAGGTCCCCCCATATGCTCTCCACCCCCCCCCAGTGCTCTTTGACTCCCCCTGGACTCTGAGGTCCCCCATGTACTCTCCACCACCCCAGTGCTCTCTGGCCCCACCTGGGCACTCAGGTCCCCCCATGTGCTCTCCACCCCCGAGTGCTCTCTGACCCCACAGGGCTCTCAGGTCCCCCCCATGTGCTCTCCACCCCCCCCAAGCTCTGATTTCCCCCCAAGTGCTCCCCCCTGCTCTCCAGCCCCCCCCCCCCATGTGCTCAGCTCTACCCCCCCAGTGCTCTCTGACTTCCCCCATTGCTCTCTTCCCTGTGCTCTCAGGCTCCCCACCCCCCCTTGTACTCTCCATCCCCCCAGGTGAGACTTCAGTCACAGACAGGGATGGATTGTGAGCTTACTCACCCCTTGGCACCTCTCATCTAGATGTATCTGAGGCTGCTGAACTTCAAATGTCTAGCCCCCACATTCTTTTTCTGAGGCACAGGGCCAGGGATTGGAGTAGGGTAGAGTGGAAGAGGAGGAGGAGGTGCAGATCAAGCCCTCTCTCCTCTCAAGTCTGTGTGTGGGGGGGGGGGGGGGATTGTTAGTGCTGGCTTTGGGCAGTGTGAAAGAGTGTGTAACAGACACTCTCAGCTTAGACAAATGCAGCCAGAAACCCTGCTGTGAAGCCATAGTCCAGTCTGAATTATGTGTCCGGATTTCAGACAGCCTGAAACTCAGAAGCATGATTCCAAACCCAAACTGTCTGGGTGAATCCCGGACAGGTGGCAACCCTACATGGGCTGCTCAGTCTAAAATGCCCAGGCCTATTTTTTCTCCCTGTCTGGGTCTGATCCAGGGGGAGAGGTTTAGGAGCTCACAGACGACATTACAAGCTGGCAGAGAAACACAGTAAGGCTGCAATCACATCTGGGCATTTTGAAGGCAGATTTGTCTCGATCATGCCCGCAATTTCAAAACGCCCAGGTGTGAATGACAAATCGCGCAACACATTTCAGATGCCATTCATTTGAATAGCACCTAAAAGTGCAATAGGGTACTTCTACTGTGCTCACCATTAGCTCAACAGATCCTGTGCGATTATTGTCTGTACATTGTTACTGAATCTGTTTGTTTACCAGCTTCCAGATTGTTTTTGTGTGTTGTGTTGTGCTGTATAAAGATTTATATTTTTATACAACTTCTATATTTCATTAGTTGTTCTACGCTTCACTTGATGTGGTTTGCCGCGATTGCAGCGCAATTTATTGCGGGACAAACGCGGCAGAACAGAACGGCATCTGAAACGTGTGTTGTGCGATTTGTAATTTACACCTGGGTGTTTTGAAATTGTGAGTAGAATCGCAGCAAATCTACCCACGATTCAAAACGCCCAGGTGTAAATGCAGCCTTAGGGAGAATAAGAATATTGTTTAGATTGCTTTCACACTAGGGCAGACAGGCTTTGATGGTAAAACGCCAAGTTTTAACTGCGTTATACCATCATTTTAGCGGCGCTATTTGGCCTCTAGCGGGGTGCTTTCAAAACGCGCTAGAGGCCGAATAAAGGGTTAAATTTGCCAGTGTAGCGCCGCATTTTGGGAGTGGTGTATCCACTGCTTCTTCTCCACCCCAAAGATGCTGTTTGCAGGACTTTTTTTTACCGTCCATGGATGGCACCCCCCCACCTGGGTCGTTCAGTCAGTAGGTCAGGGCCCCGCAATCACTCCATCTCTCAGCGCTCCGGGTGGTTGGTGGCGTTGGCTTCTCTCGGCTGCTTTCTCGCTTCCCCTGCATCTCCTCCCTCCTCCTCCTCCTGGCGGCCAATCTAATCGGATCTACTTTTGGGCAATTGGGTGATGGGTCTCAGGACCTGCTTCCTGATTGGCCGGGAGGAGAATCAGTGTTACAATAGTGAATATTTATTCGCTATTGTCATACAACTTGGTGGGCTTCAGGCGCAGCGCTCTGCTCCCCGAGCCCACCCTTTTTTGAAGCCTATTAGAGCCTCTTGCTCTAATCACTTGCTTAAAAAAAAACACCTCCCCCCCCCCATTGGAATCCATGCATCCTATGCTCTGCATGTAGATCAGGGGGCCGGATGCATCGTTAGGGGGCGGCGCCCATGCGCCCATGCGCCCCTGTGTTACACCCCGAATATGCGTGTAACATGTAATATATGTTATGAAAGGTGAACTTATCCTTTAAACCCAAAAGCAAACATTTATTTTACTGCAGCTTACCAATTCTTAGATGTGATGGCAGTATTAGTTTTATTTTTTAGGCTTTCTTTCATCTATTTTCACCTGGTAATCCATCCAGCAAGTCTGTTTTTCAAAAGCACAAACTCCCCAGCAGAATGTATGAGTTAACATGGGTGAGAAACTACCTAACACTGGCAGGGGTGATAAAAATGAACAGTTTTTATTTCCCAATGAAAAAACCTTTATCAAAAAAGGAAAAAAACTGCTGTAACTGATTATCAAGTGTGAGCTGGACTTTGGCTTCAATGTTAGTGTATCTAAATCTACTAAAACATTTAACACTACCCGCAAGCTACTATACTTTCAGGATTTACAAGACAAATTTGACATACCCAAAAAGTTTTTTCTCTCGTATCTCCAATTTAAGCATTACTTGCATTCCGCATCACCTGCCATGGTCTTAGAAAAACCCAATGCCTTTGAAGCTTTATGTGCCCAAGGCCCATATCAGCCTGGCCTCATATCCACTGTATACAAGATACTCCATGATTCGACTCCACCCACATTGGCCTCCCACGTATACATGCGGAGATGGGCCAAGACACTCCCCTCCCCTATATCCCTTCCTCAATGGCAGGAGATCTGGACTTCCATATCCATGGCCTCCAGATGCGTGGATCAAAGAGAGACAGCCTATAAGGTCCTAATGTTTTGGTACAGGACCCCTGAGGTTATGCATAAATATGACCCTTCTGTTTCCTGGAGATGTATGCGGGATGTGGGAACACACTACCATATCTTTTAGGAATGCCTGCTAATTTTGCCATTCTCGTCCTCGGTCCAGTCAATGCTGCAATCAGTATTGGAGAGGTACTTCCCGATGGACCCAGCACATTACTTATTAGGTCTCCCAATCCCGGGATTATCCAAATACGCCAAAAAGTTAATGCCATATATTCTCCTAGCTGCCAAGAGAGTAATACCTACCCATTGGTTATCTTCCGACCCTCCCATGCGATCCCAACTAATCTTAACTATATCGCAGATATGTAGAATGGAACATATGATGGCCGTGATTTAGGACACTCTACCTCAATTTTCAAAGATTTGGGATCCATGGGACAAATCCTCTTTCAATCCTGAACCACTACTCTAAAATGCTTTAAAAAAAAAATGTTTCCTGGGCAACATACATCTCTATACACAAATGTTTAGTCTATTTGCTATTCTTATATATTCTAGCGATATTCAATTGCTGTACCACGATTCGTGGTGTACCCTCTCCCCTTTATTCTTCTTTCTACTTCCCTCCCCAGATTATGTCACCCATTGAATGATGCTACTTTTTCTTTGAATATGATGACAGTGACGTTCTTCTGTACCGTATTTGTTCTTTCTCTGTTTTGTTATGGAAAAATATACATTTAAAAAAAAAAAACATTTAACACTCCCCCTGCCAGACAGACAATGTTGATGGTCTTTTGTGCCTCCTGTTCTCATTAGTCCAGAGTTGTGCTCGCTAATACAGAAGGTTTGTTACTGGCCATATCAACAGGTAAAAACAGAGGGAAAAAGCCAAAGGAAAGAAAACGGATACAGCCACCGCATCTACTCATTTGTAAGCTGCAATTTAATATATTTTTGGTTTTAAGTACAGCTGTAAAAAAGATCTTATACTACCATTACACCATAGAAATAATACTATCATCATCAAGTACAGTTACCTAAATACAATATGCATATGCAACAATTACATTTTTTTTTTATTCCTAAACAATATAATTATTATAACATTACATCATTCATGAACTTTAATCTTAATTATACCGGGGCTGCTTGTCACTTATTTTCCACTGACACAACAGAGCCAATTAAAGTGGTTGTAAACCCTTACAAACCACTTTGACCTACAGGTAAGCATAGAGTAAGGATTACCTGTAGGTCCAAGAAATATCTCCTAAACCTACATGGTTTAGGAGATATTTGCCGAAAGACAGGCACTGAGAGCGCCGCTGTCAACGGCGATATGCCGTGAGTGGCGGCTCCCGTGAGCATGTGCGGGAGTGACGTCATTGTGGCTTCGCCGAATGACAGCGGTGGAGCAGCGAGACCCCACCGAGAAGATGGATGCTCCAGACTACAGGGGACAGCGGTGACATCGCTGGCTCCTGTGTCAGGTAAGTGACACATAATGGACTACTGTGCAATGCATAGTAGTCCATTATGCTTTACCTTTGCAGGGAATCAAAGAGGAAGTAAACTCATCAGGGTTTACTTCCTCTTTAAGGTGTTATAATAAAAGGATATAATTAATTCCCAACCCCCCAGAACAACCCAAGAGACACATCAGCTTCCATCATCCACTCCACCCAAACTTCTCATTATACTTTGATCAAAAAATCTGAACAATCCTGTGAAAACTGAGAAATCTGAGAAGCCCACACCATGACATCACAGCTGCAGGTAAAGCGTATGAAAGCATCCCTACAGTCAGTGCTGAGCTGGCAACGAATGAAAATCTTTTCCTGCTGCACATTTATGTAAGCAAGAGCATGAGGACAGGTAAAATGGGAGTTTGGTACTGACCGTAAAACCTGTTTCTTGGACCGAGGATCAGAAGTACTTCAAAGACTACTGGGTTATACTGCCGCCTACAGGAGCATTTGGACACTGCAAACACAAAAGGCAATAAAGTATAACTAAAGGCAAAACTTTTTTTTAGTTTTGGATAGAATGGACAGGGATTAGAACACCTGTCAAGTTTATAGGATGATTTAACCTCTCTATTTGTCAAGTTTACCATTAGGCTACTTTCACACTGGGGCGCTCAGCGGTAAAACGGTGCTATATTTAGCGTCGCTTTACCGTCGTTTTAGCGGCGCTGATCGGCCACAAAGCGCCGCTGCATCAGCGCTTTGCAGGCAGGTTTGGAGCGCTGCCTCATTGTTTTCAATGGGTAGGGGCGCTTTAGGAGCGGTAAATACACCACTCCTACAGCGCTCCAAAGATGTGGCTTGCAGGACTTTTTTGACCGTCCTGCAAGCGCACCACTCCAGTGTGAAAGCCCACATTGGAGAGCACTGAGCGGCTCTTTCAGGGCGCTTTGCAGGTGCTATTTTTAGCACTTTAGTGGCTGCAAAGCGCCTCAGTGTGAAAGGGGCCTTATCATTAAATGAAAGAAAATTACAAATATTGGGTGGTCCCTAGAACCGTAATCGATGGTAAATCTTCCAATGGGTTACTTGTTCTAATGACCACCAAGGATGCCCTCACTGAAGAAATTTTGTCTCATATCCTGTTTTGACTATAGGACAGGTACTGAACACTCCCCAATTGGACACAAATGGCAAAAAAACTGACAGGGGTTATATAACGCCTACTCAATCCAAAATTTAAAAAGAAAGTACTGTATCCTCTCTAAGAATGCCCACGGTACTTTTAATTTGTGGGCAGGAGGCACAGGCAGGCCCAGCAACATATATATATATATATATATATATATATATATATATATATATATATACATATATATATATACATATATATATATATATATATATATATACACACATTGTTTCACACATGCACACTGGCACACTGGCATGACCCCTGGGGCACGCAGCGCACCACTCCCATAACTGCTGTGTCCACCATTGAGAGTGACTGGGGATCTAATGATCGCTATATGATCACATGATCACAATGTATGCACAACTGTTATGAATGAGTTTCATTCATAACAGCTATTCTTTCTGTAGTGAAGCTGTGATTGACCCACAGCTTACCACATGGTACCTGGGCCAATAACAGCACCCTGTACCATGTGGTTATCTGTAGCTAATCACAGCATGTCAATAGAAAGCAAGCTGTAATGAATGGAAATACATTCAAACAATTCAATAGATTCAAACAATTCTGTTACAGTGTTCATCACTGTAAGAGCAATCACAGTGTAAAAAAAATACCAAAGGAGAAACGGAGGAGAGGGAGGAGAAAGAGGGGCTAGGGGGCAAAGGGGTTCAGTGATGGGGTCAGCCGGGAATGGTTTGTATAACTGGTGTTGATGGTAGGTAAGTGTACTAAAGTCAGCTTGGTAGCAACAGTGTGGTTTTAAAATATCGAGGGAGGCAATCACCCATGGTATATTTATGTAGTATGTATTGCGGCTTCACGCTTAGCATAAACCATTGCTTGAGTCACTCTGTTCTCGGTCCTGATCAAGTTAAGCAGGGGGGTTTTCTATTCTTCCTCTTTGGTTTGTTTGGCCACTGTAGTTATTTGCTGTAGTACAGTAGTTTGAATTGAGACTTCATAATGTCTAGTGACTGGTGAGTTAGCAATGCTATGAGTGGATCAGGGTTGATCATTTTGTAGAACGGGATTGAAAGGACCTAGAAGATATTAGTCTAAAGTTGGCTTACCATGGGGCAAGACCACGATGTATTAAAGTGGGTGCCTATTTTCCTACAGCCTTGGAAGCAAAGTGGTGAGTAGGAGGGAACATATTTGGACACTCTGGCTGGGGCGAGGTACCCTAAAATTTGCCTCTAGGGCAATCACATTTTTCATTGAGGATTTAGTAGTAGCCCAGATTGTGTTCCCAACTTCATGCAACAAAGTGGCTCCAAGGTCCATTTCCCATTTATGTGTATAATCCAGAAAAGAGTAATCCAGATTTTCTAAGAGCTTGTAGTTTGGAGATTAACCTGAAAGCGCAAGGGTCCCATTTGCAGATACGCTCATACTGGGTCATCGCTCTATTTAAAGTTTTTAATCATTTGTCTTTTGTTTCGAGCTGATGCCATAAGCATCAGCTCGATCGGTGCATGCACGCCCCCTATAGCCCTTAAAGTGGCTGACGTACATCTACAGCGATTCGCACAACCGTGACAATCTGCCGCAGTATAATGACGGGGGGCTGTTTGGAAAGTAGTTAATGTGTATTTTTAGGCAAAGTCTTTTTTTTAGTTTTGGATACAGTGGGGAAAAGGTCCTCTCCCAATTGGGTTCTTGGGACCATTGCCACCATGTAAGAAAGTAAGGAGAAATGCCAAACGTTGGTGGTGTCCTCCAGAATAAGGGGCAATGGGAAATCTACATAAGGGGACACCAGTTCAAGGCACAACTGTTTAAAAAGGAATTCCCTTACTGAGACATTTTCTTTGACTAATGTCACGTACAACCGATTGTAAATTTGGCCAGCAAAAGACCAATGAGAGCTTTTGGTCGGAAAATGCGATAGTTTGTATGCTCCATCAGCCTTTTGCTGTCCGAATTTTGGCCAGCAAAAGATTGAGAGCATGTTCTGAATTTTTCGGTTGGAAAAAGTTCCTATCCGAAAATGCATTTGTGTTTATGCAATTCCGACGTGCAAAAACTCATGCATGCTCAGATTCAACTACCAGACGGAAGCTATTGACTACTGGCTATTGAACTTCCTTTTTCTAGTCCCATCGTACATGTTGTACGTCACCACGTTCTTGGCGGTTGGAATTTGGTGTGACCGTGTGTATGCAAGACAGCTTGAGCAAAATCCCGTCGGAATTCCGTAGGGAAAGCCATCAGAGCTTTTTCCGACCAAAATTCTGATCGTGTGAACGTGGCATTACTGTTTCGTCTTTAGGAAGGAAGTAAAGGGTAATTTTCCTAGTGGTTTACATACAAACGAACACAGGTATTGGAAGGTTTTGCCAAAACAAACACTTTATGCCCTTGTACACACAGTCGGAGATTCCGACGGAATGTGTCCTATTGGACCGGTTTGTCGGATAATCCGACTGTGTGTGGTATGCATCGGAATGTTTCCGTCGGAATATCCGTCGGACCCAATTTTCCAACTTGTTGGAAATATTTTCCGACCAACTGGTCCGATAGGACATACTCTGATCATGTGTAGAGAATTTTGATCGGACAAAGTGCCACACATGCTCAGATCAAATTTCTACATCAAAGCTATTGGCTACTAGCCTGAATGTAGTCCCATCGTAACGAAATTACGTCATCACGTTCTGAAAGATCGGATTTTTCTACAACTTAGTCCGACCGTGTGTATGCAACAGTTTCGGACAAGATCCGACGGACAAAATCCGACGGATTTGGTTGTCGAAATCTCCGACCGTGTGTACAGGGGCTAACACTTTGTAGGTTTGCACTTTTATGCCTACATTTTACACATTGAAATAGTTTTTATACAAAGACATTTTTATATAATAAATTATTTTATTTTACTCTCAAAAATTTTACTTCTATTGCCCTCAGCCTCCTCCAAATTTCCAATTTTTTTTTTTTTTCATGGTACTGTACTCTGACTTTCTGTTCGTGAGTGGCTATGTTTGTTCTTTCTTTTGCTCACTTTTGAGATAAACTATTGATTATGAGATGGGATTATGGCATTATGGGATTTGTAGTGTCCATACAACAGTGTACATGACTGCAACTAACCTGCACTTCTCATTCCAAAACAAATGAAAGCCAGGGGGAAAAGGGAGCGTTCAGGAGCTCATAGTGGATGTTACAAGGAGAAAAAAAAACACAGTAATTAACTTTATAATAAAAAATACAGTAGATTACAGGACCACACAGTAGTGGATGTTTATGGGTTATTTTAAAAGAATAGGGTTCAATGTACAAAAAAAAAAAAAAGTTCCTTTGGCAGAAGAAATGCTTGTATAGTTTTTGTACAAGAGTTTAGGAGACCTTAGAAGTGTTTAGCGTTTTTTCTGCCAGTAAGATCCAATCAAAAACGCTAACCAGAAGGGAATTTTTCCAGCCTCCAAATGCTTAGTTTAACTGCTTCAGCCCCGGAACATTTTACCCCCTTCTTGACGAGAGCACTTTTTGTGTTTCGGCACTGCTTTGCTAACTGACAGTTGCGAGGCCGTGAGACGTTACACCCAAACAAAATTGACGTCCTTTTTTTCCCACAAATAGAGCTTTCTTTTGGTTTATTTGATCACCTCTGCGGTTTTTATTTTTTGCGCTATAAACAAAAAAAGAGCCTCAATTTTGAAAAAATGCAATATTTTTTACTTTTTGCTATAATAAATATATAAATATAGTGGTTAAAATATGCTTCTAAACATCCTAATGTACATGAACACACAGGCAAAACACAAAACTCCTGAAGAAGCAATATTCTTTAAGCCAATGTGCATGGACCCTAAGGATATCATTAAATTCACACTTTAGATATCATAAATGACATGTTTAGTGTTATGAAGAGCACTACAAAACCTCAAATTATCAGAACAATGTAAAGTATGTGTATTGAAGTGCAACGCAGATATTTTCTTTGATCTTATGCCAACCTGCAGGCAGAGTGATAATTATGTACACAAATAAGTAAGTAAATGCAGTTCAGATTCTCTGCAGTTCCCTGTCTGCCGACAGGTGTCCCTTTTTCTCTACCTAAAACCTTTCCGATTATCATGTTCAACCTGTATGAGGATCACAACATATACATGTTTATAGACATAACTCCCAATTTTTTGAGATGGGAATGAAGGACACCTACTAGCAAAAGTATGTAGAAATAGGCCACACCCCCTTAAAGGAGAATTAACCTCCAAAAAAAGTTTATTTAAAGTAGTGGGCCAGCGAAAAAAATAAATAAAAAATTAAAAGTCAGCATCTACAAACACACTTTCTAGGGTGCCTCGGCTCTCGGGTCCCGGTGCTGCCATTCAAAGTAAGGGAAATAGGCAGTGGAGCCTTGCGGCTTCACTGCCCATTTCCTACTGCGCATGCGCGAGTCTCGCAATGCTTTGTGAATGGGACGCACTATGTTGTGGGACACACAGTTCCCACAACACACCGCTCCCAATTCACCAGAAGACAACGCGAGGAGGAGAAGACCGCTGATCACTGTGGAATAGGAAGAGGCAGATTAGGATGAACTGCCTAGCAACAGCCATTTCTGGAAAGTCAAACATTTTTTTTAGGGTGGACCTCCCCTTTAAACCCACAAGAGCTTTTTTTTTTTTATTATTTTATTAACTTCCTTAGAAACAATAGACCCCTATGTAAAAATAGATACCCTCCAGATAGAATAGATCCCCAGCATCCCTTGCTGTCAGTGGTAAAGGTGCCGGAACTGCGTTCCCGCTGAAAAAAAACCCTGATCGTTCCTAGTTATGTACACTGCACTGTTACCGGACAATGCATACAATCATTTAGTCACTTGCTAATATTACTTCCCGACCACGCTATAGCCAAAAGACGCCTATAGTGCAGGCTTACTTTCCTTAGAAGACGTCCATGAACGTCCTCGTGTGATCGTTCTGCCCGTGCGCACCCTGCTCCGTGAGAGCTGATCACAATTTCAACACAATTCGGTTATTGGCTTTCCTTTCCTCACACTGACAGCTCAGTGCCCATTACTGCCACCTATGAGTGCTCATCAGTGCCACCTATCAGTACAGCCACATCAGTGCCGCCTCATCGGGGCACACCAGTGCCACCTCATCAGTGCCACCTATCAGTGCTCATAAGTGCAATCCATCAGTGTCCATCAGTGCATTTTTTTTCAAAATGTTCCTTTTTTTGCTTGTTTAGCAAGAAATAAAAAGCCTAGTAGTGATTTAATATCATCAAAAGAAAGATCTGCTAATGAAAAAAAAAAAACATATAGGTACAGTGTCACATGACCGCACAATTGTCATTCAACGTGTGACAGCTCTGAAAGCTGAAAATTGGCCTGGGCAGGAAGGAGGTAAAAGTGCCCAGTAGGCAAGTGGTAAGCCATAGATTGTGCAATTTTCTATCTGTCAACCATGGGTTAAAGGAAAGAAAAGTACTTGATTCCTCCATCAACACAGTTAGTATTAATGGGGGAATCCCTTCCACTGCACTATTGAATTTTGACAGTGAGAAAAACCGGCTGGTTGAAGAGAAAGTTTACAAAATTGGGCTTGTTCTTACGTTGCACTTACTGGCCATAGATGTAGCAAATAGCAATTTCCCCATTAACAGTCAGTTCCTTACGCTGCGCTATTGTGTTCGGACAGCAGGAGGTTTCCTTCGGAATACAACTGCCACCGGTGATCATTGGGGGAAAAAACGACAGCTAGTTGTACTGAAGTCAATCATTAGAATGACGTCAGTACAACCAGCCTGCCCATAGATGGATTGAAAGTCATCCTGCTGAACAGGATACATTTTGATCTGTCTGTGGCTGGCTTTATGGACCGCTTTGATATTGTTTTCAATTCTCATAAAATATACTTCATATTAAGAATGCATTATTTTCACGTATTCTAGTGTGCTTCTCATGAGTTGAACTGCTCTGTCTCATTGAAATTCAAAAAGACATCCCAAAAAAGGGTTGACTCAAGCATTGCATGTTAAATATGACCTTGAGCTATTGAGGTCCATAAACAAAACAGCTAGACGCTCCACCTGCTGCCTGGATAGAAAACGATGTAATATAATAATGTCATTTCATATTTATATGTTTTTTTAACAGGAATTTGTTATTGAGTTTACATTAGAAAAAAGTCGTGCAATCATAGAAAATACAACAAACAACATGAATCCACTTAGCAAAGTATTTCCATATATCAAGGAACCAATTAATCATACAGAGCTTAATATCAAGACAAATCAAAACATCTTTGAGGTCCATCAACAAATAAAGACATCTTTGAGGTCCATCAACAAATCAAGATATCTTTTAGGTCCATCAACAAATCAAGACATCTTTGAGGTCCATCAACAAATCAAGATATCTTTTAGGTCCATCAACAAATCAAGACATCTTTGAGGTCCATCAACAAATCAAGACATCTTTGAGGTCCATCAACAAATCAAGACATCTTTGAGGTCCATCAACAAATCAAGACATCTTTGAGGTCCATCAACAAATCAAGACATCTTTGAGGTCCATCAACAATGTACATTCTGAATGACATCCAGTAAAAATACCATCCAATATATTATACACAGTACATATCAAGAAAAGGTGTGTTAATGTTCATATAGCCATTAACTATATTGAAAGTAAGGCTAAGGGTCCTCGTTCATACTGTTTTTCCCATGAACAGGTAACAGTACATTATAGAAAGTTTGTGAAGGGCAGCATAGGGCATCTATCTGGTACAATAATTTTCACTGAAAAAATATAAGATCTTGACAAATATTCACCCATGCAGTGGCGTAGTTCAATTAACTTATAACATAGATAGGAATTAACTATCAACTGGGCGACCTTATGGGGCAACCCATAGGTTCCTATAAATCACAAGGGCATAAGGGCCAACTAATTAGGGCCCAAGATGCAGGTGCACTAGATCACAGCGGAGGAAAATGCGTATATATTGCTCCTATGAAAATCCACGTCACGGACCGGGGTGAACATTTGGCAGAAAGATACAAAACGAGAAAATATAGTGATGGTGGCCACTAACTAACTTGAGGTGGGCTCCAAATCCGAGGAAGCATATGGCATCTTTCAATGGGCATTGTGGATTGTGTTTCCAGCCAGGGGGACCAGAGTTTTTTTAGACAACCTTGAGCCTAATATGTTAATTCATATTTAGATAATTAGAAATTGCTAATCATCCAATCACATAGTAGCAACTCAGTGCCTTTAGGCATCTTCAAGATGGCTTGCTGAATTTCAAACTGAGCATCAGAATGAGGAAGAAAGGCGATTTAAGTGACTTAGAACATGGAAATGGTTGTTGGTGCCAGACGGGCTGGTCTGAGTATTTTAAAAGCTGCTGATCTACTGGTATTTTCACTCACAACCTTCTCTAGGATTTACAGAACATGGTCTGAATAAGAAAAAATATCCAGTCAGCGGCAGTTGTGTAGATGAAAATGCCTTGTTGATGTCAGAGGAGAATGGGCAGGTTCTAGATGATAGAAAGGCAGCAGTAGCTCAAATAACCACTCATTACAACCAAGGTATGCAGATATACAATCTCTGAACGCACAACACATCAAACCCTGAAGCAGATGGGCTACAGCAGCAAAAGACCACTCAGGGTGCCACTCCTGTCAGCTAAGAACAGGAAACGGATGCTATTATTCACACAAACTCACTAAAATTGGACAATAGAAGATTGAAAAAATGTTGCCTGGTCTGATGAGTCTCGATTTCAGCTGCGACATTCAGCTGGTAGGGTTAGAATTTAGCGTAAACAACATGAAAGTATGGATCCATCCTGCCTTGTATCAATGGTTCAGGCTGGTGGTGGTGGTTAGTGATGGCCGAACGGTTCGCCCGGCGGTCGTTTCGCGGCGAATTTCCGACTTTCGCCGTCCGCGGGTTCGAACGCCTTTTTCCGTCGTTCGCCCCGGCGGACTTACGTGTTTAATGTATACAAGAACTTTAACCTTTCGTGACACGTTTATCATGTGTTACAGGACAACCAATTGAGACATGACAGCTCATGGACACTTGGACATTCCCCCTAACCTATAAATACACCCGATCCGGTGGCCATTTTACATTCTTTCTTCTGTCACTGTAGGGAAAGGATCCTGTGTGGAGTAGGGACAGAGAAAACGCTAGCTATTTGGTACACAAAAGTTCTTTTCAGGACTGGTATAGGTGTTAGGTCAGCAGCCTGAGTTTCTTTTGTCAGTTTAGATAAAGGGACAGAGCGCTGTATGCTGCTATTTTAGGGACAGCTCAGCCAGATTAGTCTTTCTTCATCATCATCATCATCATCATCATTAGCTGTTACTATCAGGTCCACAAAAGAGCTGTTCCAGCTAATCGTTCCAGCCTACTCTTTTTTGCCAATTTGTATAGGGACAGGCAGGAAGCAGTGTGTCAGGCAGTGAGGATAATTTTAAAGACTTGCTGTTACTATTAGTTCCACAAAGGTTCTTTTCAGGACTGGTATCAGTGGTACGGTAATAGGCTTGTACACGTATAATATTCTTTCTTCCAAATATAGAAAGAATATTATACTTGACTGCTGCCCTTCTGCTGCAGTCTGCTAATCATTCACAACTCACTTGTTCCACAAAGCTCTTTATCAGGACTGGTAACTTGGTCTGTCTAGGGTGCTACGGTACATAGGCTTGGGTGCGGTACAGTCTGCTGTTCTGTAAGGACCGCTATCGGTCCACAATACATAGGGTTGCCGTGCACTACTGCTGACCGCTGCCCTATACTGCAGCAGTCCTTCAGCGGTATAGGGACTGACGCACAGTCTGCTAAACACTAATACACAACCTGCTTGGTCCACAAAAGTTCTTATAAGGACTGGTAACTTGGTATAGGGTGCTACGGTACATAGGCCTGAGTGCAGTACAGTCTGCTGTTCTGTAAGGACCGCTATCGGTCCACAATACATAGGGTTGCCGTGCACTACTGCTGACCGCTGCCCTATACTGCAGCAGTCCTTCATTGGTATAGGGACTGACGTACAGTCTGCTAATCACTAACACACAACCTGCTTGGTCCACAAAAGTTCTTATAAGGACTGGTAACTTGGTATAGGGTGCTACGGTACATAGGCCTGAGTGCAGTACAGTCTGCTGTTCTGTAAGGACCGCTATCGGTCCACAATACATAGGGTTGCCGTGCACTACTGCTGACCGCTGCCCTATACTGCAGCAGTCCTTCATTGGTATAGGGACTGACGTACAGTCTGCTAATCACTAACACACAACCTGCTTGGTCCACAAAAGTTCTTATAAGGACTGGTAACTTGGTATAGGGTGCTACGGTACATAGGCCTGAGTGCGTTACAGTCTGCTGTTCTGTAAGGACCGCTATCGGTCCACAATACATAGGGTTGCCGTGCACTACTGCTGACCGCTGCCCTATACTGCAGCAGTCCTTCAGCGGTATAGGGACTGACGCACAGTCTGCTAAACACTAACACACAACCTGCTTGGTCCACAAAAGTTTTTATAAGGACTGGTAACTTGGTATAGGGTGCTACGGTACATAGGCCTGAGTGCAGTACAGTCTGCTGTTCTGTAAGGACCGCTATCGGTCCACAATACATAGGGTTGCCGTGCACTACTGCTGACCGCTGCCCTATACTGCAGCAGTCCTTCATTGGTATAGGGACTGACGTACAGTCTGCTAATCACTAACACACAACCTGCTTGGTCCACAAAAGTTCTTATAAGGACTGGTAACTTGGTATAGGGTGCTACGGTACATAGGCCTGAGTGCGTTACAGTCTGCTGTTCTGTAAGGACCGCTATCGGTCCACAATACATAGGGTTGCCGTGCACTACTGCTGACCGCTGCCCTATACTGCAGCAGTCCTTCATTGGTATAGGGACTGACGTACAGTCTGCTAATCACTAACACACAACCTGCTTGTTCCACAAAAGTTCTTATAAGGACTGGTAACTTGGTATAGGGTGCTACGGTACATAGGCTTGAGTGCGGTACAGTCTGCTGTTCTGTAAGGACCGCTATCGGTCCACAATAGATAGGGTTGACGTGCACCACTGCTGACCGCTGCCCTATACTGCAGCAGTCCTTCAGCGGTATAGGGACTGACGTACAGTCTGCTAAACACTAATACACAACCTGCTTGGTCCACAAAAGTTCTTATAAGGACTGGTAACTTGGTATAGGGTGCTACGGTACATAGGCTTGAGTGCGGTACAGTCTGCTGTTCTGTAAGGACCGCTATCGGTCCACAATAGATAGGGTTGACGTGCACCACTGCTGACCGCTGCCCTATACTGCAGCAGTCCTTCAGCGGTATAGGGACTGACGTACAGTCTGCTAAACACTAATACACAACCTGCTTGGTCCACAAAAGTTCTTATAAGGACTGGTAACTTGGTATAGGGTGCTACGGTACATAGGCTTGAGTGCGGTACAGTCTGCTGTTCTGTAAGGACCGCTATCGGTCCACAATAGATAGGGTTGACGTGCACCACTGCTGACCGCTGCCCTATACTGCAGCAGTCCTTCAGCGGTATAGGGACTGACGTACAGTCTGCTAAACACTAATACACAACCTGCTTGGTCCACAAAAGTTCTTATAAGGACTGGTAACTTGGTATAGGGTGCTACGGTACATAGGCTTGAGTGCGGTACAGTCTGCTGTTCTGTAAGGACCGCTATCGGTCCACAATAGATAGGGTTGACGTGCACCACTGCTGACCGCTCACCTATACTGCAGCAGTCCTTCAGCGGTATAGGGACTGACGTACAGTCTGCTAATCACTAACACACAACCTGCTTGTTCCACAAAAGTTCTTATAAGGACTGGTAACTTGGTATAGGGTGCTACGGTACATAGGCTTGAGTGCGGTACAGTCTGCTGTTCTGTAAGGACCGCTATCGGTCCACAATAGATAGGGTTGACGTGCACCACTGCTGACCGCTGCCCTATACTGCAGCAGTCCTTCAGCGGTATAGGGACTGACGTACAGTCTGCTAAACACTAATACACAACCTGCTTGGTCCACAAAAGTTCTTATAAGGACTGGTAACTTGGTATAGGGTGCTACGGTACATAGGCTTGAGTGCGGTACAGTCTGCTGTTCTGTAAGGACCGCTATCGGTCCACAATAGATAGGGTTGACGTGCACCACTGCTGACCGCTGCCCTATACTGCAGCAGTCCTTCAGCGGTATAGGGACTGACGTACAGTCTGCTAAACACTAATACACAACCTGCTTGGTCCACAAAAGTTCTTATAAGGACTGGTAACTTGGTATAGGGTGCTACGGTACATAGGCTTGAGTGCGGTACAGTCTGCTGTTCTGTAAGGACCGCTATCGGTCCACAATAGATAGGGTTGACGTGCACCACTGCTGACCGCTCACCTATACTGCAGCAGTCCTTCAGCGGTATAGGGACTAAGAGTTTTGTCACAGGGTCATTTAAAAAATGACATGCAGAGGAAGAGGCAGGCCCTTCCGCAGGGGTGGTAGGGGTAGGGCAGGAGCAACAGGCTTGAGCCAAAGTGGGAAGTTGCAGAAGGTGCGTTCAATTACTTTAAAGGATGCACCAGACTTGGTTGAGTGGCTCGCTCAGCCTTACTCTTCTGCACCCTCCTCATCCTCTCGATCTGCACCCTCTTCTTCACTCTCTGCTATGTGCACCCCCAAAGACACTACCACCAACAACACGACCACCACCACCACCACCACATACCTTCCGCTTGAGTCACTGGAATTATTTTCCGATCCATATCAAGAGGACATTTCTGATGCGCAGCCACTCTTGGTATTGGATCAGGAAGAGGAGGTAGCAACAAGCGCTACTCAGCAGTCTGACGCCAGTACCCAGATCAGCCCAAGGAGGAGGTTGGTCCCCGGTGTTGCTGCCTACTCTACTTATAGCGGTGGGGAAGGTGACGTTGATGATGACGTGTCTAGTGATGTCACGTGGGTGCCCACAAGAGAGGAAGAGGAGGGGAGTTCAGAGGGAGATATGGACCAGCAGATAGGGAGGAGAAGCAGCAATGACTTACATTGCACAGCAGGGACAAAGCAGACTGCAAATGTATCAGGAGCGAGTCATCGACCATGTACGGTCACATCTGGCGCTCCCAGGACACCGGCACATGGCTCCGCAGTGTGGGCTTTTTTTAACGTGTCCGCTGCTGACAATAGCGTTGCCATCTGCAATCTTTGCAGTCAACGCGTTAGTCGCGGTAAGCCCAATACTCACCTAGGGACGACCGCCTTAAGAAGGCACATGAGCAGCCATCACCGAGCCCAGTGGGAGCAACGGAACACACAAAGCCACACTGCAGGCTCTCACCGTCCAGCCTCGTCTTCTACTTCTCCTTCTCCTCTCTCCTCACAATTGTCCTCCACTCCACCTTCCATCACGCCAAGCTCACATTTTTCTGCAAAAAGGCAGGCTTCCGTGGGCCTAATGTTTGAGCGTAAAAAAATGATGACGCCGGATAACCCTCTTGCCCAACGGTTGGCGGCTGGCTTGTCAGAACTCATAGCCCGCCAACTACTGCCATATAAACTGGTGGACTCGGAGGCCTTTCGCAAATTTGTGGCCATTGGAACACCACAATGGAAGGTCCCAGGAAGGAAGTATTTCTCAGAGAAGGGCATCCCAGAGCTATATGGCCATGTTCAGCGGCAAGTGAATGTATCTCTGGCACACAGTGTCGGTGCCAAGATACATCTGACCACAGACACGTGGTCTAGCAAACACGGGCAGGGAAGGTATATCAGTTTTACTGCCCACTGGGTGAACCTTCTGACGGCCGTCAAGCATGTAACCCGTGGCACCCGTGTAGATTTGGTTTTACCGCCACGGATTGCATGCAGGCCTGACTCTTCTTCTCCTCCTCCTACTCCATCCTCCTCCCTCTCCTCCTCAGCTGCCTCCTCCTTTTCCGCTGCTAGCGTCTCTTCCACTGCACCGCCCAAGCTCCCCAGAACCTATTCCACATGCCAGGTGAGACGTTGCCATGCCGTGCTGCGTCTGTTGTGCCTGGAAGCAAAGAGCCACACTGGCCCGGCACTCCTTTCAGCTTTGCGTTCACAGGCAGATGAGTGGCTAACACCGCTCAATTTGACAGTTGGTAAAGTGGTGTGTGACAACGGTGCCAATCTGCTTAGCGCATTGAAACAGGGCAAAATCACGCACGTGCCGTGCATGGCACACGTCTTAAACTTGGTCGTGCAGCGATTCCTTGTCAAATACCCTGGGGTCCAGGACATCTTGCGGCAGGCAAGGAAAATCTCGGCCCATTTCAGAAGATCTTACACGGCCATGGCTCGCCTTGCTGACATTCAGCGGCGACACCATCTGCCGGTCAGACGTCTTATTTGCGATTGCCCGACGCGATGGAACTCAACCTTCTATATGCTTGATAGGCTGCTCCAGCAGAAACGTGCAGTTAACGTCTACCTGTATGAACTCTGCGAAAGAAACGGTTCTGGGGAGCTGGGTTTTTTTTCACCGCGCCAGTGGCTGCTCATGCGCGACACATGCAGACTTCTGCGGCCATTTGAGGAGATCACCAAACTGGTCAGTCGCAGCCATGGCGCCATCAGTGACATGGTACCTTATGCCTTCTTTCTGGAGCGTGCATTGCGTCGTGTCATTGATCAGGCTGTGGAGGAGCAGGAGCGGGAAGATGAGGAAGTCGCAATGCTGGATGAATTCCCAGGGGGGGCTACTCTATCTGAGACAAGTCAACAACAGGAGTCTGATGAGGAGTCAGAGGAGGATGGTGCCGGGGCGGATGAGCAGGAGCAAGAAGAGCATGCTTTAAACCTTTCTGGGATCCCTGTTGTGCGAGGATGGGGAGAGGAGAATGAAGAGGACGACATTATCCTGGATGATGAGCAGGAGCCAGGCCACCACACCGCTTCCACTTTAGTGCAAATGGGGGCCTTCATGCTCCAGTGTTTTAATAGGGACCCCCGTATAAAAAGCATGAGGGTCAAGGACCAGTACTGGGTGGCAACGTACTTAGACCCCCGGTACAAACACAAAATGGCGGAAATGTTACCGCCGTCGCAGAGGGCTGTCAGAATGCAGCACTTCCAGGCCTTGCTTCGAGAAATGCTGCATTCTGCTTTTGCGTGCGCTGGCAGAGGAGCAATTCCCACTCCCAGAGAAGGATTTGCGGGTACCAATCCAACAGCGCCTGCAAGAAGAGGCCGGTTTGAAGATGTGTTGGTGACTTCGGATATGAGGTCATTCTTTCAGCCGACCCATCGACAGGTGTCATCCGGATCCAGCATCAGGGAACGCCTAGACCGTCAGGTGTCCGACTACATTGGGTTAACGGCCGATGTGGACGCTCTGAGGAGTGATGAACCCCTAGACTACTGGGTGGGCAGGCTTGACCTCTGGCCAGAGCTTGCCCAATTTGCAATCGAACTGTTGGCTTGCCCCTCATCCAGTGTCCTGTCCGAAAGGACGTTCAGCGCAGCAGGGGGGATTGTGACCGATAAGCGTACTCGCCTAGCTCACCACAGTGTTAACTACCTCACATTTCTAAAAATGAATGAGGCATGGATCTCGGAGGAATTCAACACATGTGATCAGTAGACCATGTATATGTCTATAAACAATTTTTGGAATCAAGCACACAGACCTTCTTAATTCATTTGGCTCACTTCCCTGACCCAAAAAAGCACACCGTACTATATGCCCCTACCCTCCTCTTTGAAGAGGTTGAGCGGTGTCATATTTCTACTGGGGCTGCTTATTATGAGGGGTTCCCACCATCCCTGTGCTGTGCTGACTTCCTCCTGGGTGTTCTTATTATGAGGGGCTCCCACCATCCCTGTGCTGTGCTGACTTCCTCCTGGGGGTTCTTATTATGAGGGGATCACACCATCCCTGTGCTGTGCTGACTTCCTCCTGGGGCTGCTTACGGTGCTGCTGTCAGCGCTGTATGTCACGGAGCTGCTGTCAGCGCTGTATGTCACGGAGCTGCTGTCAGCGCTGTATGTCACGGAGCTGCTGTCAGCGCTGTATGTCACGGAGCTGCTGTCAGCGCTGTATGTCACGGAGCTGCTGTCAGCGCTGTATGTCACGGTGCTGATGTCAGTGCTCTGTATTACGGTGCTGCTGTCAGTGCTCTGTATCTCCTGCACCCTCTTGTTTGCCTACCCTGGTCCCTGACCTTCCCTCTCCTCCATTGCCTTCATTAGCTCCATAGTCCTGAATTGTCAGAACAATTTCCCAAATAAAAAAAAAATGCTTGTAGTTATCGATCCCAAATTCACCTCATACATGTATTATGCTATTGTCCAGGTGGTGGGACTACGTGCTACCCCCTAATAATTACCCCGTGGCCGCAAATTCGACCTAAAGGTTTGCGAAATTCGCCTCCCATTGAAGTCAATGGAGCCCGCGGCGAACGGTCGTTTTCGCGAACGTTTGTGTCCGTTCGCGTTTCGCGTTCGCGAAACGTCCCGTCGGAAGTTCGTCCATCACTAGTGGTGGTGTAATGGTGTGGGGATATTTACTTGGCACACTTTGAGCCCCTTAGTACCAATTTAGCATCGTTTAAATGCCACTCCCCGCCACACAACCAGACCTGAAAAAAAAAGTTCTGCACTCGTCGAAGGCTGGGTCGGGGACGTCACAAGGGGGTGGGGCCATAAGGTGACATCAGCAGGTGGCCCCACCCCTATTTAAAGCGGAGTTCCACCCTCAAGTGGAACTTCTGCTCATCAGAACCCTCCCCCCCTCTGGTGCCACAATTGGCACCTTTCAGGGGGGAGGGGGGTGCAGATACCTGTATAATCCAGGTATCTGCACCCACTTCCGGGAATAGCTAGCCGCAGATGCCCTGCCCCCCGTTGTGTTCTGGGAAACACAGAGTTCCCAGGACACAGCGGGGACCAGTCTCATTGCGCTGCTCGACTCGCGCATGCGCAGTAGGGAACTGGGCAGTGAAGGCACAGTGATGCTGCAATGTCTTTGTAGGAAACTAACAGAAAAGCACCAACAGTACTCTGATAGTGTCATATTTAAAAACGGTTAATTTGGTAAACATGATTAAAATAGCACAATTAGAGCTCATTTACTAATTTTTATTATACACATATTTTTTAATTTTTTTGCTTAAATATTGAATTCATATTTGAGCACCTTTAGTGAATTTTTTAGTGTGTTTTCAGTATGTTATTATACGCAGATACGACAAAGTGTATCTTATCCAGGCTCCCCTCGGTGCTTCTCTTACCACACTCAAGTGTTTTATCCTAAGGCAGTGATGTCTGAAGTACTCAAGTGCTGACAATTCTTTCATATGCCAAGAAAAGTGGAAATGATTGTTTTTTCTTTCGTGTATAACAATGCTTCAAGAGTTATATATTTTACTATTCAGTAGAAATAGCAAAGTATAAAAGTAGGCCATTTCAGGTATGTGATCCTGGGGCTATCATACATGAACATTATATAAGTAACATAATGCAGTGATGAAGGAATAATATTATCAGAGAAGTGTAGCGATAGTGGACTATACTTTTTAATATTGTGTGCATTCCCCGTCATTCCTCAGCTATAGAATATCCATTTAATACTGGGCGCCAGTGACTGTCATCATATTTGTGAGTCCAACCCAATGGATTGTGGGACTAGTAGAATTTCTGATCAGCAATTCCATCGCATAATCGTACACCAGGACTACACATCCCAGGGATCCTTGTCACCATTCAGGGGACTTCTGGGAGAGACTATAAAGGAGACAGGAGATCCGTCCCACGCTCTCCTTCCTGGGCCTTATGCTGTGCACATCTCTCCGTGATGGGGAGAGGTTGCGGCCTACCACACAGTGTTCAAGTGATTCCAGCCCGGCCTCGGAGGGCCTAACTCTGTTTGCTGTTCATCAGATTTCTCCACGGCACCAACTTAGCAGCTCGGCACTACAATCGTCCACATTCCGCACCTGCGGGTCATCGCTGGCGACTTCATTGACGGATGTCTTGTCCCGGGTCGCCATGCCATGAAAATTTTCTTTCCTTCCACTACGGGTTTGTAGAAGGAAAACTGCACAATGTATGGCCTACTTTAGAGACAGAAAGGCTTTC
This sequence comes from Lithobates pipiens, assembly GCF_037356315.1. Lineage (NCBI taxonomy): Eukaryota > Metazoa > Chordata > Amphibia > Anura > Ranidae > Lithobates > Lithobates pipiens. The sequence continues at coordinate 109,434,696 of NW_027507784.1, read as the reverse complement.
TTTTAAGCCAGCCATAGATGGTTGGAAATTTGGTTGTTTCAGCAGCTGAATTTCGATCCATCCATGGGCAGGCTGGTTGTACTGAAGATAAACTATTGATTTTTTTTGTACGTTTATTGGCAGCGGCTATAGCCGACGGCAGTGATTGTTGTATTCTGACACCGTGGAAGCCTCCTTCTGTCAAAATACAATAGCGCAGCGGGACAGATTTCCCCATAACTGACTGTGTTGATGGGGAAATTAAGCAATTTGAAGGTTGAAAGAAAGGTAATTGCATATTCTATGGCCAGCCTTAGATGTTGAGGAATACTCCAACTCCCTAGAAGGGGACTTCCCTACATGATAGCTGCTGTCTCCTCTCCTGGTCCTGTTGGGGGGGTATGTGTGGTACAGCATGTGATATTTATCTTACATTAACAACAAAATGACCACCAAATCTTGCTGAAATGCTGTGTCTATAATATGTAGTGCTTCCACAAGATGGCCACTGGGAACCCACTACAGAGAATAAGTCAAACCTCTGCAGAGTTCCCTCTAGAGCACAGCAGCAACCATGTGACCATTTGGTACCGGGCCGTTTTTAAGGCAGGGCAAAAGGGGCAGCTGCCCTTGGCCCTGTCATTGTTGTGGGGCCCAAAGCAGCTGCCACATACTTGTCAACTATCCTGGTTTAAATTCCCTTGTTCCTTGAAGTTTTAGTCCAGTTCCGTGTCCCAATATCTCAGTGTGAAGTGCTGCTACTAATACTGCCCAGCTCTGCCCTATTGTTGTGTACAGATGACTCACCTGCAGACCCTGTGTTTACATGTAAATAGTGGCGGCATTCATATGTATATCATGCCCCCCCCCCCCCCCCCCCCCACCAGGTCAAATCCACTATCACCTATACTGAATGCTGCCCACTGGGGAGGTAAAGGGGCATGCTTGAAAGTCCTGCCTACAACTGTGGTCATTAAGCCTAACATCTGCCTTTTCTGCAAAGGCAAGCGAATAGGTGGGTCCAAAGATGAGCAGAGTAGGCAGGTAGAGTTAAAGGGGGTGGAGGGTTGGTGTGAAGAGGATGGGCGAGGTTTGGGGTGCAGAGGTTAGCAGGGGTTTTATGATGCAAAGGTGTACTGACAGGGTGGATAAAGATGTAGGTCGCGTGTGGGGCAGCCCATTCATTTCAATGGGCTACTCTATGTGCTAGAAATGCGGAAGAAGGTCCCTAACCCTTTTTCAAAATCACACGGTGCTGAGGCACATGTCAGCAGATGTGTGAGGGTGTCATTAACAATTGATGGCATTACTGTGCATCTGCTAAAGGGCAGCTGCAGATTTTGCATGCGTTCCTGACACACAAATGTGAACGCAGGCTAAATGTCTCAGTTACATTGGTGGTCAGTGTAAATCTTCTCATTACATTGGGGCTTGGTGTAGAATCCTTTCATTCATGCCTGATCTGATACATTAAAGCCCTGTTTGGTACGCCGGGACACAATCCCACCCAGTGTTACTCAGCAGTGATCCCTGGAAAGGCAGACGGCAGCAAAAGTTCTGCACCTGATCCTACTGCTCTTACACCATGCTACATGCTGACAAAAAGCATAGCGATAGAAAGAGAAAGCAAAGAGACTAGCTCAACCATGTGCTACTTCTTCATTCACCACCAAGCAATAGGTTGAAGTGGGTTCACGATGACCCCGGGCTCAGAGAAAGTGCTATTTATTTTTATCTAGTTTACAAGAAATATGTCAATCTGTGGGCAGTCTAATGCAGGCTGCTTTAGTAAAGGATTGAAGATTTTTCACTCAATAAGTTAAATGAAGGTTTGCTTAAAGTGTTACTAAACCCAGTGTCACGACCGTCCTGGCGTCCCGGTCGCACACGGGAGAATTACCCACAGAAGCCTGTTGTCGAGAACCCGTCGTTCCCCTTTAGCACGTGTTAGCGCGAACGGACGCACGCGGGTGCGCGTCGGCACGAACGAGCGCACGCGTGTGCGCGGGGTCACGAACGGGCGCACGGCCACTCGCGGGGGCACGCTGACTCGTCGTGCGACCGTTTTGGCGCCCTAAAGGCTTCTTAAGGACTCTGCTCCATTCCCTTCTTGCTGTCCAGTCTACAGCGTGTTCGGAGATTCTGCTATCTGTTACCTGTTACCCGTTGCCTAGATTCCTGTGACCCGGCTTGTTCTTGACCACGATCCGTTGCTGCCTGCCTTCGACTACCTGCCTGTCTGACCACGTCTCTGCCTCGTCCCCTTGTACTGTGTTGACCGCCTGCTGCCGACCCGGCCTGTACCCGACTCTGCTGTTCCTGCCAATCCGTTCGGATTTCCTGTGCCTGCTGTCTCCGCTGACGATCATCTGCTTGCCAGTCCATCCACTTGTGCCTGCTGCCACCCGCCGATTGTCATCAGCCTTATCTACCTGCCGCCTGTGTTGCTGCTGACTATCCGGACCGGCCTCTACCTGCCAGGCACTTGTGCCCTCTGAACTTTTGAATCCCTGTTACCACCTCCAGGGGTTCTTGAGCCAGGGGATACGAGGGGCCGCTCCCTGCATTCCGGGCTCGCCTACTAGGTACGTGACACCCAGGGCCCTGCATTCACTATATCTGGTCTCCCACAGTACACAGAATATGGAAATGTAATAGTGTTAATAAAAATAAACTGCTAAATACCTTTTTCTCATCAGCAGTTAGAACACTCTTGTGACTTCTGTTAGTGTCTGGTTAAAGCTTGTAGGAGGAGTTTTCATTCTGCTCTCACTGTCCTATACGGCTGCAGGAACCCTGACCTTCTATCTGCACAGTACTGATTGGCCCTGTACTGATCACATGCACTCTCCCAAGAAAAGAAAACTCTAGCAATACACAACAAACTGAGCATGAACAGCTTGTCCCCTTCCCTCTATGATATCTGGAGATGGGTTGGAGACACTGGAAGAAGGTGAAGATCAGAAAAGACAGGATCAAACAGCCGTTTTACATAATACAGAGGAATAACCCCTTAGGTTCCACAGTGAGTATAACAAGCATGCTTTACTGCATATACAGGCTTATTTTACTGTTGTGGGTTTAGTAACACTTTAAATTATCTAATCATGTGAAAAAGAAAATACACGTTAATTTATTTAATCTGCATGGGTACTCAAAGTGAACACAGCTACAATATATAAAATGAAGATTATCAACTATTTTAGTAAATACGCCTTTATAGGTTCTGGCGAAAATATACAGTAGTTGAACAAGCCTAGTCTGAGCAATCAGCTATATTACAAATGCAGAGGGATGTTGACTTGTGTGTTTGCTTACTTCTAGGAGATAGGTCAGGATTAAATATGGTAGTGCAAGTGGAATGTTCACTAAAAGCTGCAGTCACATACATAGCAATCATGTCATTGTACAGTTACAGAGGATCACATGCCTGGCAAGCTGATGTAGATATATATAGATATGAACATGTTTATGACCTTTCGGTTTTCTTTGTAGTCCTTGACTGAAGGTGGATTATATGTCATTTGTTGTCTCATTATACACCAATAAAGGGAGGTTTGATGGTAAGAATCAGAAAAATGCAGGTTGGGTTAACTTAACATGGCCCCTTGGCACTATTGTGTTTACCCTCAAAAATTATACAGTGCCATGACAAAGAGTTTTGGTATCTGATTTTTAATAACCTAAGTGTGCAAATATTTAAAGAGATACTCTGAACAAAAGACGAAACAAGCTTTTTCTGTCTATGTAGACCTTAGTTTATATTGTCAATTTTGTTTATTGAATTTTCATAATTAACATGCATAGGTACAATTGATGGTAGCAGAAATAAAGATCACATACAAGTAAACAATATTGAACTTAAGTTCCAATATTACTAAAATAATTTAACTTAACTGATGTAGGCAAAGATCTAACATCTCACAAAAAATATGTTTTATATTGAAAATGAAAGGTTAAAACCCAAATAGAACATGTAAATATAATATGATCACAAGCGATAAAGACAAAAAGAAAGATGTGGACCTTAGTTTCATAATTTCCCCATCTTGTAAAGATGACTTCCCTTATAAACTAAGATTTCCATTTTCAATTTCACTTTTTTTAGGCTCAATGTAATCCTAACCCACTTTATACCCCACTGTCTTTTAACAGGATCTAGTAGGCAATGTTGTGGGGTCATGTCATTGCTGTCTACGGGTGGGATCTGGGAGAACTACTGAATGGCTTCCTTTACAGGGAGTAGTGAGACATAAGTAATTTATCATGCCTTTATATATATATATATATATATATATATATATATATATATATATATATTATATTGTATATTATTATATTATATTAAAGCGGAGGTCCACCCTAAAGTGAACCTTCCGCTCATCGGAACCCTCCCCCCCTCCGGCGCCACAATTGGCACCTTTCAGGGGTAGCTCTCTGCGGAAAGGGGCGTAGATTACGCCCCTTTCCGAAAGTCCCCCGCTGCCTGCTGGGAAACACACAGATCCCAGAGGCAGCGGGTCCATCCTTATTGCGCAGCGCGACTCGCGCATGCGCAGTAGGGAACCGGGAAATGAAGCCGAAAGGCTCCATTTCCTGATTCCCATACCCAAGATGGCGGCGGCAGCACCCGAGAGTCGATCGAGAGATCGGCTTCGGGTGCCGACATCGCGGGCGCGCTGGACAGGTAAGTGTCACTATTTTAAAAGTCAGCAGCTGCAGTATTTGTAGCTGCTGGCTTTAAAAAAAAAAAAAAACGCGGAGTCCCGGCAGACTCTCGCTTTAAGCAGAATTAAACTCTCCTATAATTTTCAGCCAAGGATGCTGCAATTTTGGCCCCTGTTTAAACAGAAATCCACCCAAAGGGGATGAATGCTTCTTTGCTTCCTCTCCCCTCCACTGCCACATTTGGCACCTTTGGGGAAGGGGGGTGGGGGGTACCAGGTACCTGCATTTGACAGGTACCCCTCCCCACTTCCGGGAGACCTTGCCATGGCGAGGTCCCGCGGACGTTCAGCCCCCTCTTCCTTCTTCCACTGCTGGGCCATTCACAAAGTGCAGCGTGCCTCGCGCATGCCCAGTCGATAACCAGCTGCGATCACTGATGGTTTACCTTACAATAAATGCTGGCTGGAGCACCCGAGAGCCGATTAAAAGATTGGCTGGGGTGCCGACACTGTGAGTTTCCTGGGCAGGTAAGTGTCCTAATTTTAAAAGTTAGCAGCTACAGTATTTTTCTAGCTGCTGACTTTAATATTTTTTTCTGGGGGGGGGGGGGGGGGGCTGGAGCTCCTCTTAATTTTAACAGCTGTGGTGCTGCACATGTGATCAGTTATCAAACAAGCCATTGGATGGTTCGACAGTTTGGTTGAGTGCACATCCAATATGACAGTTACATTCCAGTCACATAATTATTTTTTGAAACTGTTAAATCTTGGTTTACTTCCACTTTAATTGCCATGGTTCTGCACATGTCATCAGTAAGCCCTTGTACACACGGTTGGAAATTCCGACGGAAAATGTCCGATCGGACCGTGTTGTCGGTGTTGTCGGATAATCCGACCGTGTGTGGGCTCCATCAGACTTTTTCCATCGGAATGTCCGACCAACAAAGTTTGAGAGCTGGATATAAAATTTTCCGACAACATGATCCGATTGGACTTTGTCCGATCGTTTGTAGAGAATTCCGATCGGACAAAGTGCCGCGCATGCTCAGATCAAATTACGAAACAAAAGCTATTGGCTACTAGCCTGAACGTAGTCCCGTCGTAACGAACGAACGTCATCACGTTCTGAACGATCTGATTTTCCGACAACTTTGTCCAACCGTGTGTAGGCAACACCACTTTCGGACAAAATCCGTCGGAAAAAATCTGACGGATTTTGTGGTCGGAATGTCTGACCGTGTGTACAAGGGCTTAGACCTCTTTCACACTGGAGCCATTTTTTAGGCACTTAAAGCACTTAAAGCACTAAAAATAGCTCCTGAAAAAAGCCTCATCTGCAATCCCAGTGTGAAAGCCCAAGTGCTGCAAGCAGCTTCTCTGAAATCAATGGGCAGCACCACCAAAGCACCTTGGCAGCGGCGTTTTACGGGTGCTTTTAACTATTTATTAGGCCACTAACAGGAGCTAAAAGCGCCCCGCTGGCACCCGAATGCGCCGCAAAAACATCGATAAAGCGATTTACTGCCGACGTCCCCGCGCTGGCAGTGTGCAAGGGCTCTTATGACACCAGCAATTTGATGGTTGGACAATTTGATTGAGAGCACAAACAATGTGACAGTTATATTCCCGGGAATGTGACAATTTTTTTTTTTTTTTAACTGTTAAATCGAACGCTAAAATGACTAACTCTAACTTCCTACAATGTTAAGGGGCTAAATAGACCAGAAAAATGCACTAGGCTTCTAGACGAATTGGGGAGACTTAAATCTCATATTATTTTTCTTCAGGAGACACATTTTAGAAACAATAGAATTCCAAGATTAGAGAAATGTAGGTTTCTGGCAGTTAATCACAGTGCCTCTTGAACCTCCAAGTCGAGAGGGATATCAATTCTTCTATCCAAACAGATACCTTGGTAGGAAACAAAGATAATTACAGATGATGAGGGTCGCCTCCTAATTCTCAAGTCAAATTTTTGTTTGAGCAAAAAGTTACCTTGGTTAACTTATACTTACCGAATGAGAATCAGGTCTCTGGACTTGAGACATGCCCACATTTGGTATATCAACATAAGGAGGGTCTCTTGTTGGTGGGAGAGGATCTTAATATGGGGCTGGGGCCCATGCTTGATGTGTCTAAGGGTGTTTCCCATTTATCCTATGTGAAATTATGCAGAGCTAAAAGACTACTCTAGGATCTACAATTGGTGGATAGCTGGAGAACTCTTCATGTATAGGTTAGGGATTCCACCTTTTTTTCAGCCAATCATGGGACATACAGCAGAATCTACTATATTTTTGTTTCGCAGAATGCCCTGTCATGTATACTTGAGGCCTCTATTGGCTTGTTCACTCTCTCAGATCATGCACTGACCTAGCTCATATAACAGTAATCCCCAAAGAGGGGAAAGATCCATCCCTGTGCCCTACTTATTGCCAAATTTCTCTACTCAATGTGGATCTCAAAATTTTCACAAAGATCCTAGCTACCAGACTATTGAGCCATATCCCCGCTTTAGTGCACCCAGATCAAACAGGCTTCACCCCTGATAAAGAAGGCAGAGACAATACGCAACGGGTTCTGAGTGCCATCTATTTTTCCTAAATCAATCATAAACCCTTAGTGCTTATATCCACCAATGCGGAGAAAGCATTTGACAAATAGGATTAGGGACCGGGATGCAAAGTTTGCTTACAAGTTTATATTCCACCCCATCAGCTTGAGTCAAAGTTAATGACATAATGTCAGATGCCTTCTCCATACGTAATGGGACGTGCCAGGGTTGTCCATTATCACCCATTATTTTTGTTCTTACATTAGAACTTTTTTTAAGAACTATACACACCCATTTAGATATCGGGGCATTCCAACAAAAGAAGGGGAACAGAAACTGGCTGCTTATGCGGACGATTTGATATTTTTTCATAACCTCCCCACTCATGTCCATCCCATCCCTTTTGTCAGAATTATGCACATATGGAGCTCTCTCCAATTTTAAGGTGAATTATAGTAAATCTGAGGTGATGGGAGTGGAGATGAAAATGTCCCTTCAACATCAAATAACTACCCAATTTAAATTCAAATGGACAGATTCTCATATACGATACTTTAGAACAAATATCCCAAACAAACTGAATAGGGTGGTAGAACTTAGTTTTGCTCTGTTGGCACAACAGTTGAAACTTGATTTTCAACATTGGGATAGGGAGGTTTTTACATGGTTTGGTAGGACCAATATTGTAAAGATGAATGTGATGCCATATAAAACACTTTTATACTTACTACAGACCTTGCCCATTAAAATTCCTCTAGGTTTCCTGAGAGACCTTCATTCAAGATTCTTGAGGTTTATCTGGGCCGGAAAACCAGCGAGAGTGCATAGGGTGATTTTGCACTTCCTAAGGAAAGGGAAGGGATTGGGTTTCCCGACCCAGTTATATATCATGAAGCTGCGCATTTGGCAAGGGTGACTTACCATATGCGCAGCTTCATGATATATAACTGAGGATATATATATTTTTTATATTTTTCCCCAAATATATATATATTTGGGGAAACCCAAACCCACACCCAATTGGTGTGTGCATCAAAATAAGAAGCCTTGGGTCCACATGGAGCAAGAGATGATTGCTTTGCCTTTGGAAGGTCTTCCGTGGCTTACAGACGCGGAGTTCCCACTATTTCCCCATATCCGAGCCAAGCCCCTTAAATCCAATTCTGAGTACAGCCTAAAAGACCCTTACTTTGTAGCCCTGCTACAGCAGGGCTTTAGTAGGCTTTTACATTTTTTATTAGGTAATCGGCTGATGACGAGCAGAGAGGTGGAGTGCAGCTTCATAGACCTGGATTTTCTTTGATAGCACAGCTTAGTAAGTTCCTCTGATCATTGCCAACTGTAGTACATGCACCTTCTGTGTTTGAACAACTATGCTTAAGGGGAGAACCATTGAGACACTCGCTGTCACATTTCTATGCCTCATGGATTAGGCTGGAAGCACTACAATAACTCGCTTTCCTACAATCATGGGAAAGGGACTTGGGGGGGGGGGGGTTACATTTTCCCAGGCTCAGAAGGACAGGATCTTACTGCATCAGATGTTCCCACAGGTTTCAAATGTTTGTCTGAGGGCACCTTGTTACATATAGTTTGGGAATGTCCAAACCTGAGTTTTGGATAATGGTTGCTGAATCGGTTAAAACAATTACAGGTGTATCCCTTGGGGAAAACCCAGCAGTTTTCTTACTATATAATATCCCTCTATCTATTAAAAAATACAAAAACTCACCTCTAAAACAGTTCCTTACGGCAGTGAGGGCGTGCATTTCGGCATTGTGGAAGAGTACCACCCCTCCAACTAGAACATACTGGCTTACCAGGGTAACAGAAATCCAACAAATAGAAAACCTTATTATGATGCTGAAAGAGTAAGAGGAGAGACTGGGCCCCTTATTTTATCTATAAGAAACAGATAGAACAAATCTCTCTAGCCTCTCGTCAGAAATTGGACTACCAATATACCCCGTAGGATTTAGCTAACAGTGAATAGAGGAGCAATTGGGCGATTGTGTTTGGGGCCTTTTTTTATTTTTTTTCTTCTCTTCTTTCTTTTCTCCCTTTTTATATATATATATATATATATATAATTTTTTTTTTTTTTATTATTATATCCTTGGTTTTTCTGTTCTTGCTCTTAGCCAGGACACTACTTGGTTAATCGCTTTAAAATATTACATAATTTAATGACAATACAGTATAGCAGTATTTTTAATAGCAAATTTTGTTAGCCATGTGATTGGCAAGTTTTACGATAAATGCTATGTTATAATTGTGAGATTTTTTTTGTTTTGTTTTTTTGTGTGGAATTGTAACACTGTTTCTTTAAAAATAAAGAATTTATAAAAAAAAATAAAAAAAATAATTGATGGGTTTAGTTTTGAGAGTTCCAGCTCTGCTCCCTGGCACATGTATAAACTTTGCCCATGCCTATCCTGTGTAACCACCTTATGCCAGATACGTACAAGTTGAATACTGGCCGAAATCAGCCAGTACATTAAAGACTGTTGATGTGTACAACTGCCTGTCCGACAGAAGCCAACCTCACTACTGTATTCTGTCAAATGAGCATGCTGGAAAACCAGCATTCGATCAGCATAGTGTGTTCTGGAGGGGGGGGGGGGGGGTTAGCACAGCAGGGGAGATCGCTGTACTAACATCACTTGTATTAGTACAGCAATCTGTTTCGCTCTGCTCTCTGGGTTAAACGAAAAAAGACTAAGGCCGCGTGCACACGGGCGGACTGTCTGCCCAACTAAGTTCGTCAGACAATCCGACAAACAGTCCGTTCAAAATTTGCATGAACGGACTTGACCACACACGATGAGCAGACAGTCCGCTGAAAGCGTGCGCGATGACGTCTACAGCACGTACGACGGGACTAGAAAAACGACGTCCTATACACTGCAATGCAACCTTCGGCCGTGTAAATCCTTTCTGAGCATGCGCCATACTTAGTTCGTCCAACTTGCCTACACACGAACGGACTGTCCGCTGAAACCAAGTTTGGACGGACAAAATCAAGTTTGAACGGACTGTCTTACGGAAATTCCGTAAGACTTTGTTCGTCAGACTGTCCGCTGAAAAAGTCCGCTGAAGCCCACATGTAGGGGTCAGCCCCTAGGATTACTGAACTATATTGCACTGTGTTCCATCTATAATATATACAGCCTGCTATTTCCAGTTTAGCCACAAGATGTCACTGTTGCTGGTTAGCTGCTGTGACCCGGATCAATGTCCCCTGTTCTGGCTTGGCCAGTGCTTGAAAGTAACGGTTGAAATATGACTGAGGCATGGTCGTTACCTGTGATCCGGTGTCCACTAAACAGTTGACTGGAATGCCTTCAAACTCGGCTCTTATGGTGGGACATCCTGCAACCAGGTGTTCGGAGCTGTGCTGAGTGGCCTGACACTCTACTTCCCCCGCAGTGTGCCTCATTACTGCGGGGGCCTGAAGTTTAACGCCGGCTCTGGGCGTCTAGGCAGGTCCCTCCGGCATTCTCTAGCGAAGTGTCCTTTTTCTCCACACCGCCAGCACTGAGCCTCTCTGCGTTGTTCTCTCTGTCTGTGTGCGGGAGGCGCCCGTAGGCCTGGACTGGCCGAGCTCACTGGAGGATATTGAGGGACTCGGTAGGTGGGAATACGTGGGTAAGGATGCTCTGGTGCAGGAACCATCGAGGCAGTCTGATAAGGTTGTTGTTGCCCCAGATATGCAACCTCAGGGGGGTAGCTCAAATCCATCCGTCTCTCTATTTGCGTCAACTTCTCATGCATGAGACCCAGGGAGCTTTGTAGGTCCTGCACCACTCTAACCAGGACCTCTTCATTCTTCGCAACCCCGAGGGAGGCGGTCTGGGTCCGTATCACTCCAGAGGCATAAATTTCTTCTTTACTTCGCTCCACGGCCTCAGCCAATATTTGCCGAAAATTCAGTGTAGGGTCCACTCTGACTCGTTCCCGTAGGGCTTGTCTCAGGTGAGAGCTGTAGAGTCCCAGGATCAATTGTTCCCTCAGTATCCGGTCTGCGGATCCCATGGCGGTTATCCCGTCTGCCTCTTTTTTCTGTATCTCAGCCAGTACTTCCTGTAGAGCCGTTGCATATTGTGAGACCCCTTCATTTTCCTGCTGTACCCGGTAGAAGAACTTTGCCCGGAGGTGGCCCGCACTAGCTGTTTCACCGTATATTTCTTCTAGAAAGCGCACAATCTCTTTCAAGGTACTGCGCGTAGCTTCCGGTTGTAAGCAAACAGTTTTCCGCGCTTCACCCTCCAGGGCAGCCAAAGCAATTTCCACCTGTAGCTCTGGGCTGACATTGTAAATTCTAGCAACGCTCTGTAATCTCGTCACCCAGTCTGACAGTGACATGTTCTGGCCATCAAATTTTGGCAACAAGTTAAAAAGCATGCCCATAGGGAGGGTCCTTGTAGGGGTTCCACCATTACCTAAGGCATTCACATCAACATCAGGTACGTTGCCTTCAGCCGCCTCCATCTCTGTAACCGTACCCTGCTCGCAGCGCCACTTGTAGCGGTCAGAGGTATAGGAGACCGCAATGCAGGTTTCAAGTACGGGACAGCAGACAAGGAGGCTGAAACAAAAACCGGCTTTATTAAACAGTAAGATATAATGGCCGGAGGAGGAGGATAACAGTATTAACAATTCACAGTAGTTTACAGTAAGGCTAACTGGAATGTGGTACACAAAATGGCTTTCCCGCCAACACATGCACAGTGATACAGGCTACCCTCTTCTAATATGTCCTGCCTGATTCCCGCTTATCGGGACACGTTTCTACAACGTACTATCTCAGTAGGGACTGTACTATTCCCTATCACAATCCAGCACCGGTGCTCACTCACAGTTTGTTAGACAGCTGGAGGGTCCCTTGTCTTGGCCTCCTTCATGAGGCAGGTGAAGTCCAGTTCCTAGTGCTGCAGCTTGCCCGTCTGGGACGGATGGATGAACACAGATGCGGCCCAAAATCACCACAGCTCTCTCTCTCTGCCCGAGGTGCCCGATCTTTAGCTGGATACTGCGACTCTTTATCCACACAAAGTCTCCCTCTCCTCAGGACAGACTTGACTTTTCCTCAGCTCCGCACAGGAATTCCTCAGCTGCCCACACACTCCTCACAGTTCTCTCTCTCTGCCACTTCCTGTTTCCTCTCCTCTGAAGGGTCGGCAGCAACAGTGACATCTTGTGGCTAAACTGGAAATAGCAGGCTGTATATATTATAGATGGAACACAGTGCAATATAGTTCAGTAATCCTAGGGGCTGACCCCTACACACACATGAGCGGATTGTCCGCTGAAACACTGTTCAGCGGACTAAGTTGGGCAGACAGTCCGCCCGTGTGTACGCGGCCTTAGTATGTACCAGGCTTTGCACACCCAATCAGGTATGAAATGTGGAACTTTCTGAGCTGTAGTTGGAATAGATTTTAAATATGAATTTGTGTTGATAAACTCTATTCCCACCATCCTTTCCCTTTAGGATGTGACTATAAAGAAAGATTACTGATTATACATAACACAAGTTAAAATAAGTTATTGATCAGCGCATATAGCCTGGGACTAAATGGTAAGTTAAGTCCTTTAATATTGTGCTGCTACATATACTTTATATTGCATACAGTAAATACCTGTAACAGTGTTGTAAACCATCTACAAGGAAAGTAAAAGTGATCAGTATACTGCTTGTTGCATAAATTACAGAGCTTTTAGCTCATCACAGCAGGGCAGAATTTTAAGTGGTTTCAGAAACCTCACAAGGGGAAAATTAGCTATTGCGTTTAATGGATAAATATTAATATTTCATATAAATTGCTGTATGTTCCGTTAGAAGCTCAGTTTTATGTTAGTTTGTAGTGTTACAGAATTTTTAGCAAGTTTGTTTTCACATACAAGTAAGTGATAACTGTTGCAGTGGCTAAATTCAGCAGATGGGATGCCCAGTTTTGGATGGCAGCATTTGTGATTAACGGTGTTAAGTTTCGGCCTATAAGCATTGGTGATTCCATTGAAGATTCTGCAGGGAAAGAGGAAGTGATGAAATACTTAGAGTCACAGAAAGCTTAATGACTATTTCCTCTTAAACTGTTTTACTGGAATTACCCAATAAGGCTCCCACACAATGCTCAATTAAAAAACCCTCATGTTGTAAGTGTCCTATGATGCTGTCTCCTTTTACTCTGCTGCACACAGGTGGACAAATGCCAATGATAGTCTTGACACAGATGTCAAGTTCCAACGTATTTACACCCATTTCCCTGTGTAAACTTTGACAGCCCTCATTGAGCAATGGTTGCCCAACATTTCTCCCTGATAGATGTAGACCACTGCAAATCATACTGCATGTCAGCACAGATTTGTAAATCAGTGGGTGGCTGTCAATGTAGATAAAGGAGCAGAATAAAAAAATTCTACCTGTGTAAGGGTATTTTAAGAACAATATAGTTCTGCTTGAAGGATTTGTTAAATGAATCCTGTGCCATTCAATAACACATCAACCACCACATGGTTATTCAAGCCCTAGTTACACAATGATGTAAGTACCATTGGTGGGCTTCTTTCTTCCTCTGCGCTGCACTGAGATCTAAGTGGCTCTCTGGCACATACTCATTTCTCTGCAGAGGTTGTCTATAGCTGCAGTGACTTGGAGGCAATGCAAGTTTTGTGGTAAAGTCTCCCCCCCCTCCAGCAGCAGCAACTCAAACTAATCAACAGCAAGGCGGAGAAAAATAGAGTTAAGCCACTCCTTCCTTCAATGGATGGTGCACACGGGGGATGTTCATGGGATTTGTATTTGCAGAAGGATTACAAGGTAATGCAAGTTATTGGAGTGATACGGCTGCAGAACTACAATATCAAAGATTCCTTGCACTACAAAGGACAGTGTTTTACTGTGCAAATTTACAAAGCTCAGGGAGATCAGCTCAGTGAATGGAACAGAGCAAATCTGTTGCTGAGGTCTGTGCATGGCATCAGAGAGGACATGGTCAGTGTGGAGTTTGGTGCCTTTGCTGTGTCTTTAGAGTCAGGGTATAAAGCTTGTGAGGACCAGAATGAGAGACTGAGCCACAGAGAGAGCCACTGTGTCATGGAACCTGAGCTGGCGAGGCCTGTTGCTACATCATGGAGATACTGCAGCCTGTTTGAGGATCTGGGCTGAGAGACTGAGCCACTTGGGCCTGATTGCTGGAACCTGCTGATTGCCAAGCCACTGGGACAAAAGGACAGTTTATGTGCACCAACTAGAGCTGGGCCCCACCAAAAGGAGGCCAACATTGAATATCAGGTACCAGGTAGTTACATCCACATTCAGGGGTACCCCATACAATAGAAACACATACATCAACCCGCTGTAAGCGAAGTGAGCACAAAAGGACCTTTTTTGTCTTCTAAGGTAGTTGATGCCATTCTGGAGACTCTAATGGCATCTGGGTCAGTTTAAACTTGCTATAATTCTATAATAAAGTGCAGGTTAGAGGTTTATTGACCATTTATCCATTATAGTGTCCGTGAGTCTGGGCAATTAATTGTTTATTGATTTACAGCTTGTTTTTTTGCCTTGCCATTATACGTTCAATTATTCTATCACCAAGCTGCTTGTGGCTTAACTTCTGTGTTCTAATTTCTAATACTTAAATCACACAGGTGTAGCTGACTTTTAGTCTATGACCAAGTGTGTCAGCAGGGACCGAGCAGTTAAGAGAGTCATGGCAGAACAGAGGGCCTATCATCACCAGTGGCTCCTGCGGGGATAAGCGCTACACATGTTTGGATGATGGAAATCCACAGAGCTTTCACCACATTCACATCAACTTCCCTTGCAAACTGGACAGTCTATTTGTAGATCACACCCCTTGGGTTCACTTACTCTGAAATGTCTCCAGAGTTCCTGGCTATCTGATTCCTGACCTTCCCCAGCAGGTATTATGGGGAACCCTTGTGTCTTTTACTACACCCCCCCCCCCCCATTCTGTAAAATGTGATACTTTATTTAGAGCTATATTAAAACAAAAAAAAATTTAAGTAAGGCTAGCTATACCCTGGTATATATTTTTATCTATTTACCCTACCAAGCTTTTTTGATGTTTCAATCAAGGGATGTTGGGCGAGAGGCAACCTACAGGGTCACTGACTGAGGAAATTTTGACTGGTTCCCGATACAACTCATACAGTTTATGGCAATCTTTAATTTCACAGCAACCTCTTCCACATAGCAGCATACAGTAAAGTCATAACAAATAAATTAAAAAATCTAACAATAATTGCACTTATACATTTACCTCTACATTAAAAGTCAAATTCAAATCAAACTTGATTCAACAGCTTATCTATAGCTTGGAGGAAACAGATACATGGACACCTAAAAACTTTTAAATTCACAACTCACTTAACCTCCCATTAATACACAACCCAACATGGTCTGTCCATTTGTTCATCTTAAAATTGATAAAGAATCCAACAGTAAAGTACAAATCCCTGACAAATGCCTGGAAAAAGCCTGGAAATTGAACCACACAGTCAAGCCACTGCAGGGAGTCACCTATGACATCTTACAGCACTGGACCAGTTTTCAGTTTGCTTAGTGACCAGCATGTATGGAATAAACTGTGTGTTATGTATGCCTCTTGGGTATTTCCTAATAAGTGATCTCCTATTTTTATAATTTAAGTGCTATTACTTTATCTAGCCTTAAAAAAATGTTTACAGAAACAATCCAGTTCCTTTTATGCCATTGATGTCACTAAATTATTGTGCTGTAACCAAATATTTAGGAAAGCTAGGGACTAGTGCCACCGAAAATACTTTGTGAGCATTTTGCCTAATTACCACTGATTACGTACATATAGACATAGAAGTTCTTACTATTGCCAGTGTGAACACATTCCATCTATCTGTGATAACCTACACAAATTTAACTGGGGGGGCATGGGCTAGCTGAAACCAAGGCTGAGGTTATCTCTCCCATAACCATCACAGGAAACCGTGGATATAGGATCCTATAAAGTACACCAGTGGGTCATTCAAATTCAAGCCACTGGAAACCACTATCAGTTTTTTGTGTTGTTTTAAGCTATGGACTGGAGATCATATTTTTTCACTACCTGACCCTGGTCTACAATTTCCATCATGTGTAGAACCCCATGTATAGACTGTCTATAAATAAGTCTGTATGTTTGAATATGGCACAATGATGGATTGCATTACAGGAGAGAACTGCTCCTTCAAGACAAGCCTTGTCTACTTTGAGTTATTTGAATTTTTGATCTAAATCCAGGCACTAAATAAAACATTTTAAACTTTGTCTGGGATCTGACACTAAACTCTCACTCTCTTTTCTTCAAAGGATGTTCAGTTTCTGGACAGAATTTATAGAGTAAAAAGTTAAGGCAAGGTTACACCTTTTAAAAGACTAAAGCATAAATTCAGCAGTTTGAACCACATGGGTGCTCGTAAATAAAAACTTCAGAAAGGGTTCCAGGGAGCTGAATCCTATTTATTACAGTTAAACTTAAAGGTAAAAAAACAGTGGATGGGAATATATATGACTATCTTCTGTAGGAAAATCACAGACAAAGGCCATATTCAATTACATACAAAAGAAAAACAACTGATTTATTTTGGCATTACATTTTTTCTTACTAATACTTACTTACAAATTACACTATTTTATAGGTTATTCTGTTAGTAAAAAAAAAAATATATATATATATATATATATATATATATATATATATATATATATATATATATATAACTAAGTGGAAACATAAATCGATTGCTAAATTAAAGGGGAAAAAAACACATATGTAAAAATGTCAAGAATTTATTAGAATTATAGCTATACTGCTTAATGCTGGAAATGTGAGCAGACATTTCCAGAATATGGCTAAATTTCCATACTGAAATTTAACAGAAAACTACTATCAATTGCACTTGAGCGGGAAGGAGAGGTAGACACGTCTCCTAACTCAAGCAGTAATGAAGCTATTTTAAAAGAGGACATTTACTGTTGGCTATGACTAACTGGATTATATATCAGTTATTCTACCATGGTTCTTAATTTGCTGGTCACTCTAGTTTCACTCAAAGTGTGGACTTCAAGATAGGAGAACACAGGCGAAGTCCTCTCTTTTGATGAATTGCCATTCTTTCACAGTGTTGTACTGGATCGATGGTCAGGTTTAAAGGGTCAGTAGACCCAAAAAAAGATATGTGGTATAGATGGTACTTGGCGGGTTGAGTAACACCCTGGCTTCTTATACATTTTTAATACTACAGTAACAGAATCTCCCTGCCATAATTCATTGTTCTGTTGCTGTCCACCTGGAAAGTTTAAGTGTTCCTGCTCACCTACATTTTCTAGGTGGACTGACTCTTTAAGTAACTATGTCCAAAGAAATTCTCAACCTTCAAAGAATAACTTTATCAACAGTAATCATTTATTGGGAGTTGACCCAACACCAAGTTATAGCTTACCTCTGAAGTTTCTTATTGTAAATTAGCTGGCTGAGAAGGTTCTTAATTCTCACAGCCTTGCTCCTCTGAAGTTCCAGCTGAAATGCAGATCATATAACATAAATAACCCAATAAATTAAAATGGCTTCCAAAATTTGGTTCACAAAAGAAACACTTTTTTTAAAGTCTGTCTTATTACATATATTCTTTGCTTTGATGACTTCTTTGCTTTGATGTATTTTCATTTTAATTAATCTACGAAGGTTAAAAGGGCACTGAGGTCATTCATAGAAGATTTGCACTTAAACTGAGTCAGCATACAGCTTGCCTACCGAGTGGCTTTAATTGTCACTGTGCTCATTGAATGTGTTTCCCATTTCATCTTTATGACTTTCAGTATTCCTGTTTAGATTCCCACTCTGGGAAAAAAAAATTCAGAGGGGTTCCCTGGTTCCATGTCCCATTCTCTGCGGTCCTCAGGGAAGTTAAACAACACAAAACACTGTAACAGCACAGTCTGTCTCTCTCTCAGAAGTAACACGAGAAGCTCAAATCTGCTTTTAAATATATAAAGTGCAAAAAAGTAATTTGGGTAGACTTCTTGACTATAGCAGGTTGACCATGCTTTTTGCTTGCAGTGGCATTTCACTGGTAATCTTTACTTGATGCCCAAAGTTTTGATAGGCCAATGACCAATGATAAAACTTAAAATTGACTGGTCTCTTTCAGTTTGTGTTGCTCTATAGCAATAGCAAACAATCAAATTCACTATCCTCGTATCAGTATTTGTATCTGCATATCTAAGTATCTGAGAGTTGAATTGAAAACTCTGATTGCTATGGGTAGCACAAACAGACTGTCTTAGACAATTTGTCACTTAGGCCAGAATATTTTAGCTTTATTAATCACTGGATACTTACTACTTGAAAATATTTGTAAAATATTATATTATATTTATTATATAATATTTATAATATTTGAAAATAAATATTCAAATAATATTATAATATATTATATAATATTTTAACATTTATTTGAAAATATTTATCATTTATATATATTTATAAAAATGTTTTATGTATGTTAACTTTGTTTGTTATAATTAGCAAATTGTAATTTACCTCAACTGACCTTGCTCGGAATTACTAACCTTAGAATAATAACCTCCCTCAACAAAGAGAAAATTGGCACAGAGTCAAAAAGTGGGTAGCTCAGTAAGTGTATTAGGTATCCAGCCAAAAAGATTATTATTATTATTTGTGTAAAGCTTCCAGGTGTGGTGTTCCATAAAGCAAATTAAATACCTGCTTGGAATTCCCTTCAATTCCAGAACATATTGGAATTTGCTGTTTCCACTGACTGTAGACCGCACCCTTATACAAAGCCCCAAAGCTTTGACTTACCATTTTTTCAATGCCATGTGCATGTAACTGCAGATTCCAAAGCATAGTGGCCACAAATACTGCAAGCTTTATAAACCAGAAAGCAAATATATGATGACAGAAATTTTGCAATATAATTTATCAGCAACTAATTCTTCTACGTTGGATGCTAATCAGTATGCAGGAAAAAATTATATTTTATATTTTAAAATTGAAGGTGCTAATCAGTGGCCCCGCCCTGCCCCAATCCATGTACCCGGTCCCTATTCTACATGTAGAGCTCCGGATGCTTCGATTCTAAGGTTTTTTTTTTTTTTTAGAAGCACATGATTAGAGCTTGAGGCTTAAAAAAAATAAAAATTGGCTTAAAAAAAGGGTTGTATGACAATAGCCAATTAATATTCGCTATTGTCTTCCTGATTCTCCACCTGGCCAATCAGGAAGCTGGTCCTAAGACCCATCACTCGATTGGCTAAGAGGAGAAATTATCCTATTGGCCGCCCCCCTCAAAAAATATACCACCATCTGCCACTTTAATCTAGTTTAGTTTGTATTCCTGTAGCAGTCAGTTGAGCCAATTGACCTACCAGTATGCCTGTATTGGTTCTTGCAATAGAATATGTAATTAGGGAAATGATCAGACAGGGAGTAACTGCAACACACTGCAGAATATTACAAAACAGATTGTGAAAGCTGCCCAAACATGGGCACTTTGTAGCAATGTCTCTGGGAATCAGTCAGTTTAAAATGTGGCTGCATTAGCATAGTCTCTACAAGACTCTATAGCAACAGAGAGTCAAGCTGAGAATTACTACTTCAGTAAAACTATACAAAATACAGCTACTCGGGATTATCTTCAAACAGTGACCCATGCAGTGTCCAGAGTAGCTCTGGACAGGGGTGTAACTATAGGGGGTGCAGCAGTCGCCACCACAACTGGGCCCTGTGATGCAGGTGGCTCATGCAGCCCCCTCTACATATGGCCGGCAGCAGCATAGGCAGCTAGGGGTACCAGTGCACCATGCACATGAGTGGCTGGAGGTGGAGGGTGACTAGCAGAGCTCCATGCTCGACTATCACACTGGCTGCTCTTTAGTTCTGCATTCCCCGCATGGCCTCGGCCGGCTCCTCAGAGTACCCCTCTCCTGCTCCGCCCTCCCTGTGTCTGGCCCACACTGCACTGCATACTTCTCCCGGGTAAACAAACTTTAAGCACACAGATGCAGTGCAGCCCTATGAGAGCCGGCTCCCCGGAGGACACTGCAGGCTTGTCTGCCAGCCCCCCTCCTCCCCCGTCATATACAGATGATGAAAGGTCTTTCTGGGAGATATGCTAATTGCCCGTCCAGCACACTGGATGAAGCCCAGGCCAACATGAATGAGTGAGCGGGCTGCAGCTTGGTCATGGTGAGTGAGAGGACCCCATCCCCCAAACACCATTACATACCCACTCCATCTCCCCCTGGGGACAGGGACCCCTTCTCACGTGGGGCAGGGACCCCCATCTCTCCTGGGGACAGGGACCCCTTCTCACCTGGGGGCAGTAACTTCATTTGCCCTGGAGAAAAGGACCTCATCTCTTCTGGGGACGGGGACCCCATCCTACCTAGGGACAGTCCCCCAATGGGGCACCTAAAAATAAAATAAAAATAATTTAAAAAAAACTACTGATACCAGTGGTGGAACTACAGGGCTCACAAAGGTCATACCTGTGACCACGCGCTGGAGTTCCACCACCGGACTCGGAGGGAAGGGCCCTGGCTGGGGTTCAGGGGGGCCCTTCATGGTTTCTTGCATCGGGGGCCCTGAAGGTTCTAGTTACGCCACTGGCTCTGGAGACATAGGCAAACTGCTTGAAGAATCCCAGGCCCTGCAAGAAAACAGAACCACCCCACTGGAACTGGAATACTCTGGTACCATTCAGGAAGGTGCTTCCCACATTAACTCATCTTCTGGACAATATACATGCTTTTAAAGTAGGAGTAAACTCCCTTGTATGATGTTTACTTATGGGCTTACCCATAATAAGACATAATAAGGCTTACCTATAGGTACAGTAAATATCTCCTAAACCTGCACCGAAGATATTTACTTTAGATACAACCAGTGACGTCACTGGCACATGCACTCTGAAGGAACAGCATACCCAAACTGTTCCTTCAGAGCCATAAACAGTGACTCCCATGCACATAAGCGACGTCATTGCGGCCTCAGCCATTCATATTGCTGAAGCCTGCAGACCTGGAAGGAAGACTGGGTGAAGATGGAAGAGCCTTCATCGGTGACAGAGAACCTCTGGAAGGCCTCGTTTGTATGCAATGCATACTAGCACATTATGACTTAAACTGCCTGGTGCCTTTTTTTATGCTGTTTACTATCACCTTAAGCTCCTAATTGGCTGCACATATGCTGGTTCTGACAGCGGAGAGCCTCTCACCTAGCTGAATATCACTTGCTCAGCTATCTCTGCTTCATCAAATGTTACCTTACCTTTCTGAGCTGCTGAGAGAAGGAAACTGAAAAATGTATCTTCCACTAATATGTCCAGGAACACAGAGAATTATTGGAAAAGGAAAACCTGCATCTGAGCAGGGGCGGCCCGTCCATTAAGGGCGCACGGGCACCACCCCCCTCTGTCACTCCGTCCCCTATATGACAAATGGATAGATTGATGTATTGCATTGCGTGAATCTATTCATGGTCGCTGTAGCCACCCTCCTATTCAGGCCCCTTTTCGGATGCCTGAATTGCAGTGGCAGGGCTGTTTTAAGCAACTGATTAGAGCCATAGGCTCTAATAGGCTTAAAAAAGGTGGTCCTCCAAGGTGTGTTATAAAAGCAAATGAATTTTTTCTTTTCTAATACTGAACCACCTCTCCGCCAATCAGGAGGCTTGGGTCTAATACCTTTCACTTGATTGGCCATTGGCCAGCTAGCAGAAGTGAAGAAGAGATGCACAGAGAACACAGGTGCCATCGCCTGATCAGCGCTACCCATCCCACAGCTCGCTGCTGGCACCAGCTGCCTGACCAGCCACCAAGATGGGGTAAGTACCGGTCAGAAGGCGAGCAGGCGGACAGGGGGGGGGGGGTCACGGTAGCTGCATATGATGGGAGCAGAGGCTGCAATTGATGGGGCACAGAGGCTGAATTTCATGGGCACAGAGGCTGCATATGATGGGCACAGAGGCTGGATTTCATGGGCACAGAGGCTGCAATTGATGGGGCACAGAGGCTGCATTTCATGGGCACAGAGCCTGCATATGATGGGCACAGAGGCTTCAATTGATGGGGCACAGAGGCTACATATCATGGGCACAGAGGCTGCATATGATGGGCACAGTGGCTGAATTTGATAGCCACAGTGGCTGCATATGATGGGCACAGAGGCTGCATTTCCTGGGCATGGAGGCTGCCTATGATGGGCATAGTGGCTGCATTTGAATGGCACAATGGTTGCATTTGATGGTCTCAGTGGCTGCATTTGATGGGGCACAGTGGCCGCATTTGATGGGGCACAGTGGTTGCATATCATGGGTGCAGTGGCTGCATATGATTGGCACAGTGGCTGCATATGATGGACACAGTGGCTGCATTTGATGTTTCTGTTTCAGAATTTTTCAGAATTTTTCAGTTTGTTTGCGCCCCCCCAAAAATGCTGCCACTGCATCTGAGCATAGTCTGCCACTCCATGAAATAGTGGAGAGTTCCTCGCCTGGCTGAAGATCACTTGCCCAGCTATCTCTGCTTAATCAGATATTACCTTACCTTTCTGAGCTGCTGAGAGAAGAAAACTGAAAAATGTATCCAGGAAGAGAGTTATTGGAAAAGGAGAACCTGTCATCTGAGCATACTCTGCCACTCTGTGAAATATTGCAAAAAAAAAAAATTTGAAAAGAACACACACAGGGTTAAACAAAACAGGACCCCAAGATGAAGGGTTCAAAAAGCAAGAACAGGGACTGGAATGGAACGGAATCTAACAAACAAGGCAGGGGCTAGAGTTCCAGTTGAGACCAGGCAGGAGTTGGTATGTAGATAACAAGAGAAAAGGCAACATCATAACCAGGATGAAGGTAGTAGGTTTGGATGTATAGAAAAGCCTAAAAAAAAAATCAAAAATGTACACAGAATCAAAGGTACCGCCCAAAAACAATAAAGGGACTTTAAATGTACAAAAGAGGAAGTTTCTAGCCCAGAATTACAACATGGCGTGTACATACTTAACCACTTAAGGACCAGGCCTCTTTTTCAGATTTGGTGTTTACATGTTTAAAACATTTTTTTTTGCTAGAAAATTACTTAGAACCCCCAAACATTTTATATTGTTTTTTTTCTAACACCCTAGAGAATAAAATGGCGGTCATTGAAATACTTTTTTTCACACCGTATTTGCGCAGCCGTCTTACAAGCGCACTTTTTTTGGAAAAAATTCACTTTTTTGAATAAAAAAATAAGACAACAGTAAAATTAGCCCAATTTTTTTATATTGTGAAAGATAATGGTACGCCGAGTAAACTGATACCCAACATGTCACGCTTCAAAATTGCGCCTGCTCGTGGAATGGCGTCAAACTTTTAGCCTCAAAAATATCCATAAGCGATATTTAAAAAATTCTAAAGGTTGCAATTTTTGCGTTACAGAGGAGGTCTAGGGCTAGAATTATTGCTCTCGATCTACTGATCGCGACAATACCTCACATGTGTGGTTTGACCACTGTTTTCATATGCGGGCGCTACTCACGTATGTGCTCGCTTCTGTGCCCAAGCTCGTCGTGACGGGGCGTTTTTAAAAACCTTTTCTTTTCTTATTTATTTTAATTGATTTTATTTATTTTTTACACTGTTTTTAGAAAAAAAATGGATCACTTTTATTCCTATTACAAGGAATGTAAACATCCCTTGTAATAGAAAAAAGCATGACAGGTCCTCTTAAATATGAGATCTGGGGTCAAAATGTCCTCAGATCTCATATTTGGACTAAAATGCAAAAAAACAAAAAAAAAGAAAGAAAAAATGACATTTAAAAAAATATATACCTTTAAGAGGTATGGGCGGAAGTGACGTTTTGACGTCGCTTCCGCCCTCCTATGGTATAGAGACGAGGGGGGGCCATCTTAGCCTCACTCGTCTCCATACCCAGCTAGCGAAAGGACCCAATCGCCTCCGCCGCTACCGACGGCTCCGGTAAGCGGCGGAAGGTGCGGGAGGGCGGCGGGAGGGGGGCTGGCACCTCTCCCGCCGCCGATAGCGGTGATCTTGCGGTGAATCCACCGCAGAGACCACCGTTATCGTACAGCCGACCGGCGCCTCAAGAGATGGATATTTCGGTTGTGGCAGCAGCTCGGTCGGTAAGTGGTTAAAGAATTTTTTTTTATTATTATTATTTCTTAATAAAATAATAACGCATTCCATAAAGTGTACCTCAAGCACATCTATATATAAAAAAAAGCTTGAAATATAATAAGTTATATTTTGTGCAAACACATATCTAAAATAATAGTCTTCAGGACGGGGGAATTGATAACACCCAACTACAAATTCCCATGTTCTATCCGTAATACCCAGTTGTCACCCCCAGTTATATACATAACATGTCTTGATTACTTACAAACTCAGTAGATTACAAGCAGGTAGGTGGTAAAAACCTGTCCTAATCACCCATAAAAGAATGAACTAACAAAAGATGAATGAATGAACAAAGAACAAAAAATAAATATCGAATTAAATAAAATTAAAGACTGAGTTCCATCACCTGTTATTGAATTGGGCCACCGACCCACGGGGGAGCGCTATATTAACTACAAAAACAGATATTAGTAGTAAGGGGGAATGATATATTGATCATTACTTCCCCCAAAAACAAAATGAGAATAACCCCAGTAAATTATCCTGACCTGAGAGAAGAGTAGTAAATCTGCTTTAAAAAAAGCTTTTAACCTCAACAGCCTTGCCAGGAATGTTCTCCTATCTTCTCAGATCAGGATTTTTAACGTCACTGCCTTGGGGTATGATAGGAACATTTTGTTTGAGGGTATGCATATATTTCATTTTAGGGGGTTATGTCTTATCATATGTGTCTATTACGGATAGATCAATGAAACTTGTAGTTGTGTTTTGTTAATTTCCCAGCCCTGAAGAAGCAGTGGCAGCCCGCAAAACACATCAAGAAAAGGGTTTCAATACACTAATACTATACTATACTACTTTACTAATATTACTGGATGGTATATTTCTGATTTTGTATATATGAACTGGATGTATATTTTATGAAAATGTATAATTATATTTTTAAGGAACAACGAAAGAATAGATTTTAAGTATGTACTGTACATGTCATGCTGTAATTTTGGTAAATATTCTTCATCTTGGTTACAGTCCCTTTATTTTATTTTTTGGGGGGGTATCTTTGATTCTTTTAGTTTTGGGAGGAAGCAAATAGGTTTTGATTTGGATTCCACTTGTCCTTTTTTGTACTATGTAAAAAATAAAGCAGTCACCTAATCTAAGGACTGGTAAACTGCAATATATTACATTTTTAGGGGGGTCCAGGGCATCCCTGTTCTGAATTTGCACCTGAATCGGGACCAAAGACGCACAGGACCCTTTCCAAATGCAGGCCACGGCCACCACGGAGGTGTGTGAACTGGCTCCATTGCAAGACGGGCACACTCTCCTGTCATGCGAATTGGATGTAGGTAAACCCGTATCCAATTTGCATAAGTGTGAACCCAGCCTAAAGTATTACTAAAGTCTTAAAAAAAACAATACATAATTTTGTAGAACATTTAAAGAGGAATTCCAGGTATGGTATATGTGACGGAGGGGGTCAGGGGGGCCCGTGGAACCCAGGATCTCTCGGGGTGGTTGTGAAAACCTTGTTTCAGCTCCCCATGCACCTCCTATGTCTAAGTCACCCTTTGTCTCTAATAGGTACACAGGGTGACTGAGAAATCCGGTCTGATCTGTACTAATCGGACTTACTGTACAGCCACACTGGAATGTTGTGTGTATATGTATATATATATATATATATATATATATATATATATATATATATATATATATATATATATATTATGCTGTAGAGCCCTCTGACCGATACGGATAAGGATGAAAGACAAGGATAACATAAACTCGCTTACTTGAAATGGACCTGAAAGTGTGCCCTGGTCTAACGTACGGTATACCAAAATAAGGGGGCATACCTTAAAATGAAATAAATATGAAATGGGTGAAATGAGTACTCATATGAGGAGTGTGCTAGAGTAAAGGCCTGATAAAGGGGCGGGTGGGCGGGTATCGCGCACCGGAACCGACGAGGAAGGATGGGCGAACGGCTGCTTATATACCACCGGGCTCCACCCATAATTTCAGGCCACCATACTGGCCTTTCTATTTATGGTGTAGAGCCCTCTGACCGATACGGATAAGGATGAAAGACAAGGATAACATAAACTCGCTTACTTGAAATGGACCTGAAAGTGTGCCCTGGTCTAACGTACGGTATACCAAAATAAGGGGGCAAAACACTCAGGTAGGGGAAGCATTTTTATTGAACCCAGACTGTTACTGGGTAAGTTTGACAAAGGCCTGGGCCATCTCAATCTGCGGATTGGGTACGTAACGTGCAAAACAGGAGGACTTCCATCTACCCAACTTTTTGATAACATGGACCGGGACCCCTTGGCGGGAGGCCGTTGAAGCTGCCCCGATGCGGAATGAATGTCCTGAGTAGTGCGCAGGATTGAGGTGAAGGATGCCCAGGAGTATCCTGACATGCTCCATGAACTGGGCTGCGTTGAGAGGTTTTGAGTGAAAGGGTAGAAGTGGGCCAGTCCCTGGTTGATCGGCCAAAAGGGTCAACAAGCGGGAGAGGACAGTAACCGGACACCAGCGGTTGTAGGTCTTATAGAAATGTATGTCCGTACCTGGGCCAAGCTGCTGTGTCTTGGAAACCGCTAAGTGCAAGATGAAATGGTCCTCGAACCTGACTAGATGGTGCTTGCACAGCATACGTGCCGAGGGGCTACTGCAGGTAAACTCGCCTGGCCGCAGGAAGCCGTAGAAGGCCAGATGTATGGCTGCTTGCAGGACGACACTGACATGGAGACCGAAAGGTGAAGAGGCCAGAATATCTGACATGTCCCTGAATACTTCGCCTGTGATAGGCAGCCGTTTGATGCTGGAAACTGGCCGACGTTTCTGAATGCCGCGCATGAGAGCCCGGACGGCGTGAAAGGTAAATAAGGAGGGCTTGGTAGGGTCCTGGAGGGACGTGAAGTGTTGTACCCCGGCCAAGTACAACCGGATTGTGTTGAAGGACAATGCCAAGTCCGAATGGCAGTAGGAAAGGAAGGCAAGGACTTGTTTGACCCGGGAGGACTCTGTATTGTGAGATGATGCGAAGCGACTAAAGGCCCTCCAGGCCGACTGATAGGCCTTGCGGGTATTGTCTGAGAGGGAGTGATCGATGAGTAGAGTTGCTGCTGACAAGTGTGGGGCTAATCCAAGATCAGTTGAGACCAGTCCGGGATAGCTGCTGACGTTGGTTCGGCTCCGGGCACCTGATCAAAAAATGAAACAAAGTTAAAGCGGGAGAGGGCATCCGCCGCCTGATTAAATTTGCCGGGAACAAAGGAACAATGAAGGTTGAACTGAAACAATAATGAGAGCTGGGTCAGTCGCCGCAGGAAGGACATAATCTGTAGAGACCTGGACCTGCCTTTATTAACAATCTCCGCAGTGGCCAGGTTATCTGTAGAAAAGACCACCGTCTGGCCCGACCAGCTGCGGCCCCAGGTGTGTGCAGCGGCTACAATGGGATATAGCTCAAACAGGGAGGACGTCTCAGTGAAGCCAGGAATAGCCAGTATCTGTGGAGGCCAGGGGGCTGCGAGCCAGAGGTTGCCAAAGATCGCCGCAAAGCCCGTGGAGGCCGCCGCGTCGGTCACCACCCGAGGTGAAAGGGCGGACACGGAGGGGACGAACAGGGACACTCCGTTCCAAGAAGATAGGAATTCCTCCCACATGGCTAGGTCTGCCATAGCCGCGGAATCCAGGCTGAGTACTTGCTCCGGGTCCTGAGAGTGGGATAACAAGGCTAACAGGCGTGACACGAACGAGCGCCCCTGGGGGATGATGCGCATAGCGAAATTAAGCATACCAAGAAGGGACTGAAGTTGTCTCTTGGTACAAGTTCTGGCATGAGTGAAGTCCCTCAGGACCGTCCTGATGCGGGTCAGTTTATCCGGGGGAAGGCTGGCCTGCATAGTGTTAGTGTCTAGGCTGACCCCGAGGAAGGTGATAGCCTGCGACGGACCCTCCACCTTGTGCTCGGCGATGGGGACATTAAGATTATTGAAGACTACCCTCAACTTACCCAGATCTCGTGGAGGAGAGCCGGGTGGCTCTATCAGCAGGAAGTCATCCAGATAATGAATGACTTCCTGACACTGGGCTACGTGTAACAAGATCCAAGCAAGAGCCTGCGCGAAGGTGTCGAAGAGCCAAGGACTACTCTTGGACCCGAACGTGAGTTTAGTGGCAAAGTAGTACCGCTGCCTCCACTTGATTCCATGCCAGCACCAGAGGGACGGGTGGATGGGAAGAAGTTTAAAAGCGTTTGAGATGTCGGCTTTGGACAGCCAGGTACCTGTGCCTGTTTTAAGAATGGCCTGGATGGCCATGTCTACCGATGCATATTTAAGGGAGAACTCCTCAGAGGGAATAAGAGAATTGAGGCTGGGAACCGTAGAGGAATGAGGCGCTGACAAATCATAAACCAATCTGAGTTTATTAGAGAACTTGCCCTTGACAAGCCCAATAGGGCTGACTCGCCAGGTGCTGAAAGGGGGCTGTTCAAAAGGGCCGATGACAAAGTCCTGATCTAGCTCAGATTGCAGCAGTTGGTCGATGGCTTGTTCATCCGTGGCTGCTGACCGTAGGTTCTGGCATTCGTGCGTGAAGTGAGGGAGAGAGATAAGTCCAGTGTGAAAACCTTCTGTGAAGCCCTGGACGAGGAAGGCGGACAGTGAGGGGGTAGGGTGACTGGAAAGGTAGACACTAAGCCATGCGACATTGAGCCGGCTCAGTCAAGACCTTTTGAGCTGCTTGATCTCACACATGAGCCGGGGGTGAGCTCTATGACACTGGGTGCACACATGGAGCAGCCTACACTGACTGAAGTTACACGACCCACTGTTGTAGTTGTTGCAGATCGGAGCACCGCCCATGGTCTTAACTGGGCGCCCTAGCTTATCGGTCTGTGGCGGGCGAGCTGGTGCTTGCAGGCCCTGAGCGGTACCCGAGGTAGATGGACCGTCGAAGGGCGGGGCTGCCACTGAGGTAGCGCACCAGGCCGCAGTATGTGTTGCTGACTGGCAGATTGCACACAGAGGGGACCGTAGCCCCGCGAAGTGGCAGCAGAACAGTTCGGTGTCCATGGTGCTCCAGTCCGTAGGGGTCTGGAACTGGGAGAGCCTGGCAGCTGCTCTAGTGGAGAAGGAGCGGTGGTAGTCATAAAATGAAAACCCGCCGTACTTGTACCCCAGGTCAACTACCACATGGAGGTACCGATCCAGCTCCTCCCTTCTGCCAGGGGAGGCTGAGCAAATGATGTCCCTCATCATGCCGAAGGCCAGGGAAAACTCGGTGATAGAGAGTTTCCTGTCTAGTCTGGGATCCTTGGCTTTGAGGACCACTGATACGTCCCCCCAAGTATACGCCTTATTCTCTGCCAGCTCGTGGATCGAGATCAGAAGAGAAGCCAAATTGACGTCTTTGCCCTCTAAGATGTCCTTCCTGATGTTTGCTGACACCAAATGAGACGGGTACACTATTGGTGCACCTCCGGAGATACCTGCGGGAAGACTAACAACTGGCTGGGATGCTGGCACTGGTGGAGAAACAGAGGGGTGGGTCTCGAGGAGGGCCACTCGGCCCTGCAGATCTGACATCGAGGTTGTGAGGGACGACACCAGGGTGTGGAGCTGCGAGATAGAGGAGGCGATGGAGCCCAATGAGGCCTGCTGAGCCGAAGCCTCCACCACCGCGGGGGGAGGAAACAGGAGCCGGAAAAGCTCTGCCTTTCTGGCTGTTGCTGGGAAGGGGACGCCCCTGCGTCTCAGCTCGGCTGTCAGCCTGGGAATGGTCCATGCTCTGAAGGCCCTTTGGCTGCCATTTTCTGAAACGGATGGAGACAATGGAGCCGTGAGGTCCTCGCTGTCAGCCTGGGACATGGTGACAGAACGTGGGTCTGATGAGGCTACAAGCCCTCTGATCCGGGTTTTCTCCTAACACGGACCTACAAGGGGTGACATGGATTATAACTGGTTGGAGACTCCTACAGAAATACCTGTTTTAAAGAAGGATGCTTTGCTGAAGGGCGTTTTCCCACTAGATGATTATGCTTACCTAAGGAGGCACCGTCCGACCAGGTGCAGGCTGGACCTACTGAACTCGACTGACCTGAGGAGATGAAGGTGAAGTTTTTTGTTTGAGACTCCCACCTGATGAAGGCTAGCTAACAGTGGAGGTGAGACTTCAGACATGAGATGAAAAATGACACAAATGAAAGAAACAGATGAAATTTCTCTTCTCTTCCCCCCTACCCCCTTTTATTATATACATTTTCTTTTTTCCTTTTATCGCGAAATGAGGCTGACGAGCAAGGGCCCCCCGATAAGAATCCAACATTGAAGAATCAACTGGACTAGAAGCGGGAAGCGATACGTGACCGTGAAATGAGTAAATCTGCCATGACAGAGATCCGAATCGCCATGCCACAAACTTGCGACCGAGCACGAAACGGAACCTGGAGCATGTACTGAAATGAGGCCATTCCTGGGGCACGCCGGGACGAATTGGTCCGTGAATGAGATTTATTCGTACCGGAACGTGATAGGTGAAATGAAATGAAACCCATGACAAAGACTGGAGTCAGAAGACGAGCCCATGCACCTAACAGATGAATCCTGTCTTTGGAGCATGTACTGAAATGAGGCGTAGCAGCTGGGCACGCCGGGACGAATCGGTGCATCCAATAAATGCAACAAGATTCGAATCGGAGCGTAATAAGTGACAGAAATGATATCCCATGACAGAGACAGGAATCAACGACTGGACTGATGGTAGCAACAAAGAATCCGTCTCTGGCGCATGTACTGAAATGAGGCGTAGCAGCTGGGCACACCAGAATGAATCGGTGCATAACTAATATGCGACAGGATTCGAATTGGAGTGTAATAAGTGACAGAAATGATGTCCCATGACAGAGACAGGATTCAACGACTGATCTGTAGGTTTACCAAAGAATCCGTCTCTGGAGCATGTACCGAAATGAGGCGTAGCAGCTGGGCGCACCAGGACGAATCGGTGCATAGAGGAATGCGACAAGACTCGATTTGGAGCGTAATAAGTGACAGAAATGGTATGCCATGACAAAGACCAGAATCAGGGACCGTGCGTGATCCTGCGAGTGATTCAGTCTCTGGAGCATGTACAGAAATGAGGCCGAACCCTGGGGCACTTCAAAGCGAATCGGTGCACCGGAGGTGCGACAGGATTCGCGCCGGAGCGCGACTAGTGACAGAAATGATTTTGAAACAGTAGAAATGACTGGGACTGAAATGAATGAAACGAGATGAAATGAAACACCTAACACAATTGCATGAACGAAGAGACATATTCGAACTGGAGCAGACCAAGCGAAACGTGCGGACTGTTTGCCTTGTCGTAACAAGCAGTCGCTGTGAGTCGAACGATTCGACCGCTACAAATAGAAATGCTCGGGCAGACGAACGGTTTCGAATGCCGTACCTGTGAATGAATCGCCTGACGTGGCGTAATCGAACGTGTCGAACGATGATAATGACTACATCGCAAAGTAGAACATAGTGACATGCGTACGAGGCCACCGAAAACATTCGATATGAAAGAACCGAGCGGCTCGTGAGTACAAGCATGATGACGGTACATCGAAAACATAATGAAAAGAGGGTGCCGAAGCCCTACCTGCGACAGCCGGCCCGAGGCGTAGCGACAAATTTGATGGGTACGACGACACTCCGACGGTGAACCTACGGATGCTGATGGACGAGAGACGGTTTGTCAAAAAATTGGAGACGAATAACGCGGGAGCAGACGAACGGCTCACTGCGTCTGGTCTGGATAGTCGGCCCTTGATATCTGACGTATCAGGTATCGCGCACCGGAACCGACGAGGAAGGATGGGCGAACGGCTGCTTTTATACCACCGGGCTCCACCCATAATTTCAGGCCACCATACTGGCCTTTCTATATATATATATATATATTGTATATTGTCTCATTTTGTTGTGTACTCTTTGCTGGGTCGTTTGGGGTGTGCCTGTATTCCAATGTTCTATTGTGTATGCCTGCCTTGAATATTATGGGATGTGTATGTAGATTAGCTGTGAGATTGGTGGGGGCGAATTCCTCCAACAGTCTACCCTGCCCGGAATGCAAAGGTGGGGGGATTGTCCAGAGTATTACCTGTGTACATGTGTTTTCAATAAACATTCTATGTTCAGCAACCAAATGAGTATTGTCTTGATTGTGGTTGTTAGTGGTTGGAATATCTGATATCTATATTCAGACTGGGAGGAAGCAGTATATGATGAAAGCACTCAAGCGGAGTGTGGGAGGTTTCGTTACATTGATGGCAAGCAGGGGGATGTTTCCTGCAGTCTGGGACATCCAAACCTCCACATGGATTTAAGGTCCAGATAGCAGGAGAGGAGAGGTACAGATACCAGCCACCATGGAAGAGGAATTCGGAAAGGAGGTTGCGAGAGATGCAGATACAGCACAGAGGACCGGTATCAGAGCAGGTCCTGCTGGGATGGTATGATTCTATCCTCTGGGAACTCTGAAAGGAAGCGTTAGCCCATGAGCAGCAACACCAGGGAAACATTCTCTCCTCCTTCCAGGAAAGGTACTGGTTTCAGTACGAAGTGTGAATGGTGTTTTTGGGGGAACAACCGCATAAGGAATGGAAAGCTGAGTTAACCAGGCTGGTCCAGGTGGAGATGTGGTTGGACAAGAGCTACAGAGCCCTCCATTGGTATGTAACTCAAGTGTCCCCATGGACAGCGGATGACATCCCAACAGAAGGCTTTTGCTACGTCAGCCAGGGGCTGTTATTAGGGAGGCTGTCATAAGACCCTCACTTTGGGAGTGATTTGGAGTGGCGTTTGGATTAGATCTCGCAATACAGAGAACGGATGCTGAATGTCTCAGAAGTTCCTTGGGCACTGGAAGATTTGGAGTTTCTGGCCATTCAGGAATGGAAGCTGGAGATTGCCTACAGACAGCTGCTAGACTCTGCTGAGCGCCAGGGCTGGAATCCCTTTGCCTGGGCTGGGACTATCGGGAAATACCTTTTCTGCTGAGGAACAACAACCTGGTGAGCCTCCAGCAGAAGAGCTGTAGATTAGCTGTTAGATTGGTGGGGGCTAATTTCTCCAACAGCTCTCACTGCTGATTGGACGGTCTATCTCTCTGGGAATGCAAAGGTGGGGGGATTGTGCAGAGTATTACCTGTGTACATGTGTTTTCAATAAACAGTCCATGTTCAGCAACCAAATAATTATTGTCTTGATTATAGTTGTTGGAATATCTGATATCTATATTCAGACTGGGAGGAAGCAGTATATAACAAAAGCACTCAAGCGGAGTGTGGGACGTTTCGTTACAGTATATTTTTACATAGTGTGGAGAGTCAGCCTGGGAAGGGTTAATAAAACAGGGCAAGTACTTCCTTTTCAGGCCTGCTTATTAGGCACCTGGTCGGAGAGATTGAGAGAGGCTGTTGAGCTATCAGAGCTGAGAGGAGCTTGAAGCTGGAAGGACCCATGTTGCCTATGACTTGATCCTGCTTGCCTGAATTGGGACTGTACTATGTTATATGCTGTGGCTGGGGTGCTGAGCATTGTTTAAAATGGACTGTCTTATACAGCTAAGAAGAGTTGTTTTGCTGTTTTGAACTGCCTATGAAGACAAAGACTGACAATTTTTTAGTTGTTTTTGCTGAATAAAGCCTTTTGTTGACTAAACTGTCTCACTGCTGTCTGTTAAGTGTGGTACACAGACAGGCCAGAATGGTTTACGGACAGACCAGGGTGGAATTTGGACAGGCCAGAGTCGTATACAGACAGGCCAGGGTGATATACTGAAAGGCCAGGGTGGTATACGGACAGGCTAGGGTAGTAGTATATAGACAGTATAGGGGCAGGCTAGAAGTCCAGCAGAAGCTGTCAGGGCACGCTGGGAGTTCTGGTTCCACAACAGCTGGCAGGTGACAGTCCCATTTTCAGCTCATAGCTGGCCTCCTGCCTCCCCTCACCACATCCTGGGCTTTGGCACTGACGGTCCCCCAGGGCCAGGTCTTCCTCAGCACATGTCAGTGATGTCCCTGTGCAGAGAATCCCTCTGGGAGTGAGGCATGGCTATCAAAGTTCCCAGCCAGCTGCTGATCAGGAAGTGGAGAGGGGGGAGTGCAGGTCACCGGGGATGAACACCAGGGAGAGCAGCACTGTTTAGTGCAGGCTAGTGGGACACCTGGGAATTTCAACTGCAGAGACCCCCATAACTCCTCAATCCAGGCTGGAAAATGTGGCAACCCTAGGTGTGATTGGGGGAGAAATCACAGATTGCTGTGTGTCTCTCCCTCTCTGCAGCCACCAATCCGAATCGTGCACACACAGCACTGCCCGGATGGACTGTGCCCTGCACACTGCACAGCAGCAATTATGCACAGGGAGGCAGCACACAGTTGACTATGAATCTGCCTTCCGTTTATGTACCTTGTTGCCAGCCAGTTGCCAACCTTTGCCTGTTCCTGATGTTGCAGTGTTCCTGAATCCATACTTACTCGCCTGGCGTCTGCTGAACAGTTCTGGTGATCAGTCTTCATGCCTTCCTCCGAGAGGATCCTGTATCTCCGAGCTCCAGCCTTCAGCCTGCAGGCACCTGCACCCTTTCGTTGCCCCAGCATTCCCTGTCCTCACTACCAGGGGTGTTGGGATCGGAACCATGCAAGAGGCCACCCTCAGCATTTCGGACTCTGCTGTAAGGTACTTGACAAGTTCTCAGCTTACCCCACAATCACTCACTGTGGGTCTTCACTCAATGAGCTCCCATTCTCTCTCACTAGACTTCAGATCCAAAAGCCACTGGATCCCCTGAGCTTTTCAACTGTTAGCACTCAGTATCTTCCTCAAGCCTCACCCCCGCTTCCCTGCTGGGTCCCTGGCTTGGCACTCACAGATACTCTTCAAGCATCACCCCCACGGACACGCTAGGTCCCTGGCTTGGAACTTGCTGATTCTCCACAAGCGTCTCCTCTGCTGTCCCGCTGGATCCCTGACTTGGTACTTGCTAAAGTTTTCCCACTTCTTCACCATCCTCGGCTGGTGAGAAGTCTGCTCTGGTACTAGCCTCTGCTTATTCACAGTGGTTTCTGGTAACAAGGTGGATGGACCCTTAGTGGTGACAGCTTCCCCTTTCACCTTCCACCACAACTGGTTCCCCACCCGGCAGAAACGTTACTTCTGGTTGGACTACAAGCCCGCAGTCCCAACCCTACACTGCTCTCCTGCTTCTGGATAGGCCCTCAGACAGCCTAGCAGCTGGATGTCCTCGGGATAGGCCTAAGGCTTACAGCCTAGCAACCTGGAGCAACATAACACGTGTCCATCTAGACAGCCGTCCAGGGGGCACCGAACCCTGAGCACCTGACTCCACCCAAATAAATAGGGTCTCCCAGCAGGCCAAGGGACCCAAGAAATTCCCTACCCATTGGCTGATTTATTCCTAATCTGTCCTTGCTATGTCCTTGTCTTCTCACAGTACCATGTGCTTTGGTCCTTTCCTCTGATACATATGTCACTTGCTGAGTCCCGTAGTGTTGTATAGGTCAGATGATGAAACAAAGGTTCATTTTGGATAACACAGGCCTCTGACACTCCCAGAAGTGTCCAATCCTGATGACACCTTCAGAGACAGCAGCAGTGAACAGAGGTGAGGTAGGAGACACAGGCCACCAGAGAGGTGAGTATATTATCTTCTGCTGCAGCTGGGTGCCATTTTGGTCTGTTTAGAGAACTGACAGGGTCTTTTTAAAAGGAAATTCCAGATAACAATCAGGGAAAATCTATCTACTAAACAAGTCAAAAAGTCTAAATAATATACCTTAACCGATTTCCGCCGGCCGGCCGTCATATGTCACAGAGACAACGCTCGCCACCGAGGGCGGTGGCGAGCATGGCTGTTTACCAAGTAATCGGCCGTGACTTCATCACGGCTGATCACCGGTGATACCGCCCCACTGTGCATGCGCGCGATCGTGAGCGTGCTAAGCGTGCACGTCGGTCCCGGGAACACTGCTCGTCACTGACGATGGTAAACAGCCATTGGCGGGCGGCTGTTTACCACGTGATCGGCTGTGATCCTTTCACAGCCGATCACTAAATGTAAACACAGAGCTGTAACTAGCTGTTACCAGCTCTTCTCTCCTCACACACCATTTCCAGTGTGAGGAGAGAAGAGCCTGGAGCAGTGAGTTACTGATCTGTGTTCTGTGGTTTCTGCACCAACACCACACTTGTCAGATCACCCCCCCCCATTGTCATCTGTCACCCAACAGTTACCACAGTCACCCCATAAAGTGCACCTGTCACATAAGAGACTACCATCAGTGACCGTCCGCGGTGCACCTGTCACCCATCACCTGTCACCCATCAGTGACCGCCAGCTGTCACCTATCACCCATCAGTGACCGTCAGCTGTCACCCGTCAGCCATCAGTGACCATCAGCCATCACCTGTCAGCCATCTTTCCCGTCACCCATCACCCATCAGTGACCACCAGCCATCACCCATCAGCCATCACCTGACAGCCATCACCCATTAGCCATCAGTGACCGCCAGCTATCACTCATCAGCCATCACCCGTCACCCATCAGTGACCGTCAGCCATCACCCGTCACCCATCAGTGACCTTCAGCCATCACCTGTCACCCATCAGTGACCATCAGCCATCATCCGTCACCCATCAGTGACCATCACCCGTCAGCCATCTACCGTCCCCCATCAGTGATATCAGCCCTTACCCGTCACCCATCAGTGATCGTCAGCCATTACCTGTCACCCATCAGTAACCGTCAGCCATCGCCCGTCACCCATCAGTGACCGTCAGCGGTGCACCCATCACCCATCACCATCTGTGGCAGTCACCCATCAGTGACCATCAACTCTCACGCTGTCATCACCTATCATTGAACATCACCTGCCACCCATCGTACAGCCCATCAGGGACTGTCACCTGCCACCTGTCACACAGCCATCAGCGTCATGTCCAAAAGAGTTTACAACAGTGAGGAGGCATTCCAGGTGCTTTCCATGACTGATGAGAGCAATGGGGAGTTCTCATCAGATTCCAATTCTGATTCCGAATCAAATTCGGAAATTGAACGGCTTGAGTATAGTGAATCAGCAAATTAATCGGAGGAAGAATGGGTCCCTCCTAAAAGGGCATGGCACTCTGGAAATCAGGATTATATTCTCAGGCCCAGTACCAGCGCTGCCGCCAGTGATAGGCCCCGGGAACAAATGCCCAGTACCAGCGCTGCCGCCAGTGATAGGCCCCGGGAACAAATGCCCAGTACCAGCGCTGTCGCTGGCGATGGGCCTCAGGAACAAATGACCAGACCCACCAGTACCAGTGCTGCCACATCACGCCTGAGTACCAGCACAGGCAATTCAAATCCCCCAACTACTGGAGTGTCACGTCCCCCAAGAGCCAGTGCCTCTACATACATGCCAGGTGGTCTTGCAAACCCAACATGGCTGCCATCCAACTCGGGATCACCAATTATTCCCCCTATCACAGCGCAGCCAGGTGTGCAGGCCAACACCCAAAATTTCTGTCATCTGTTTTTGCCCGACACTTTGCCGCAATTCATTGTGGACCAGACAAATTTATATGCCCAGCAGTATATTGCCAATAACCCCCCAATCATCATATGCCCGTCCATTTGAGTGGAGAGAACTGGATTTGGAGGAGTTCAGATTGTTTATGGGCCTCACCCTAAACATGGGGCTTACAAAAAAAAATGAAGGAAAAGCCTATTGGTTCACCAACCCCATTCACCACATGCCCATTTATTCTGCCGTAATGGCCAGGTCCAGATACGAAATGATAATGCGCTTTCTTTATTTTAGTAACAACACCCAGTGCCCTCCCCGCAATCATCCAAATTATGACAAATTATATAAACTTTGCCCACTGATAAATTTCTTTTCCCAACAATTTGCAGAACTCTATGTCCCCGTTCAGAATATATGTGTCGATGAGTCCCTGGTACCCTTTTCAGGCCGGCTTGGAATAAAGCAATATATTCCTAGAAAAAGGGCCAGATAAGGAATAAACTTATACAAGCTCTGTGATAGAGCCACGTGATATTTGTATGAGTTCCGCATATATGAAGAAGAGATTCCCAGCTCCAGCCCCCTGAGTGCCCAGCCTACATGGGCACAACTGGAAAGATTTATGGGACCTGGCATACCCACTTCTGAACAAAGGATATCACATATACCTTGATAACTTTTACACCAGCCTGCCCCTTTTCAAACACTTATACCTTGCAAAAACCCTGGCCTGCGGAACCTCCATAAAAAACAGGAAGGGCTTTCCACAATCTCTAGCAAACAAAAAGCTGCGAAGGGGGGAAAAAGAGCAGAATTGAGATGCAACAAAGTGCTGGCCTTGAGGTGGAAGGATAAAAGGGACGTGCACATAATGTCCACCATCCATGACGACATTGCAATTGAGGTTCAAAGAAGAAGATGTCCCATTCAAAAGCCAGTATGTGTCCAAGATTATAATCTCTACATGGGGGGGTGGATTTCAATGATCAAATGATTCAGCCCTATTTGTCGATAAGGAAGTCCCGATTCTGGTACAAGAAGGTAGCAATTTATCTCATCCATTTGGCCGTTTATAATTCCTATGTAGTTTACACCAAATCCACAGAAAGCCCTGCCCCCTTCCTACAAGTCATAGAGGAAGTTGTCACGTCCCTCATCTATCACCAAAGACTCACCCAGAAGACCTTCGTTCTGAGGCTGTTTGCTGACTTCATGAGCGCCACTTCCCCTTAAACATTCCACCATCTGAAGCAGGCTGAAGACGTAAAAAATTTTTTTGTGTGTGCACCAAAAGAGGAGTTCGAAAAGATACCAGCTACCATTGTCCCCAGTGTCCCTCCCAACCTGGCCTTTGCCTTGGTGAATGCTTCCAACTTTATCATAAATCCCTAAAATATTAGCCCATATTTTTAACCATTTCCCCATTTTCATCATCTGTGCTGACCATTTTCCATGCTTCCCCAAATAACCATGCCACTGCCTTCCATGTGAACCAACCCTGGCCTGTTTTTTGACTATGCCTCTGTCTACTGTTTGGACTGCCTCCACGTGAACTGTCCCTGGCCTATTTTATCAACTACGCTACTGCCTACCGCTTGGACTACTTGCATGTGAACTGGCCCTGGCCTGTTTTATGGACTATGCTTTTGCCTACCGCTTGGACTGATCTGTTGCCCTGCTACTGTAGTACACAGGGGTCTCACATATGTGAGGGGCTCCAGAATTGTTTTTCCGGATGCAGAAAACAATTTTTTTTGGTTTTCTCCAGGTTTCGGAATTTCTGGATTAGGGTCTGGAGTTTGGAGGCTTCATAGAGATTTGGGTGGGTTGAAGCCTCTACCCCTGTGCCCCTGTGCACAGGTCTTACCTGATTGCGGCCCTCAGCCTGCTGCTGACTTACTGCCATCATGCCTCTGCCTGCTGCATGAACGGACCACACCGCTACCTGGACTATGCAAATAATTAGCTGTAGCAAGTGGCAGTATGTTTATGAAGGGCTGGAGAGCGGTACAATGAGTGTCTGCAGGTAACAGTGTACCAGGACCAATATTATGGCTGTGCTTGCTGTCTCTGCCTGGACAATTTCTATGGACTGTACTGTGCTGACAATATACTTGTATTCTGACTATAGACAATTTTCCTGCCTGTTGCCTGGATTATTACTATTGCTGTTGCTAAGCACATCCCTGCCTGCTGCCTGGACCAGTGCTCTCCTCTGTGGATACTACTAAAAGCTTTTTTTTTTTACCCTTTCCACAATAGAATTTATTTTGGATTGTAATTTTTGGTATGCACATGCTATGTGTTAGAAATATGAAGGGCCTTAAAAAATGATAGGTTGCCAGGAAATGATATATGTCATTTATGCTCCTAGAACGCCTGAAGGTGCTACTTGGATGCAAGGCCTCTGTAGGCCTCTGTAGACCTCTGTATGTGGCCTGGCTGTGTAAAAGTCTCACATATGTGGTATCAGCATACTCAGGAGGAGTAGAAGAATGTATTTTGGTGTGTCATTTTTGCTATGTACATGCTATGTGTGTGAAATATCTTATAAATGGACAACTTTGTGTAAAAAAATGCGTTTTCATTTTTTTCCACATTTTCCAAAAACTTCTGGAAAAAAGACTCATTATGCCTCATAGATTATACATCGGGGTGTTTGCTTTCCAAAATGGGGTAATTTTGTGGGAAATTCCATTGTCCTGGTGCTCCAGGGCCTTCAAAAATAGGTGGTTGAGATGTGTCATTTATGCTCCTAGAATGCCTGAAGATGCTACTTCAATGTTGGGCCTATGTATGTGGCCAGGTTGTGTAAAAGTCTCACACATGTGGTATCGCCATACTCGGGAAGAGTAACAGAATG
The DNA here is from genome assembly GCF_037356315.1 of Lithobates pipiens. Lineage (NCBI taxonomy): Eukaryota > Metazoa > Chordata > Amphibia > Anura > Ranidae > Lithobates > Lithobates pipiens. Next base: position 109,393,837 of record NW_027507784.1, on the reverse strand, counting down.
TATTTTGGGGTGTAAATTGTTATATGCATTTGCTCTGTGAGAGAAATAACCTGTTAATATGACAATTTTGTAAAAATAAAAAATTAAATCACAATAGATGTCACATTCCCGGAGGATTGTAAAGTTATGTGTTAAAGGGCCCAGGCGCTAACACAGAAATTTACAACTACTACAGCTCACGGCCTCCTGTGTGGGGATTGCGAGATATAGGGCCGGCTGCACCTTTTTTGGTTTTTGGTTTTAGTCTTTTCACGTAGACTACTATAGCGCGGTTTTGGTCCTTTGTGATCCTTTTCTAATTCTACATTCCCGGAGGATGCTGGGACTGTGACATCACCCGGTGACCCCGCCCCTTATCCCTATATAATTCGCCGCACAACGCGTCCCTGCCATTACGGCCAGAGAGAGAGTTGTGTCAACATTGGCAGAAGAGAAGAAGGAGGAAGAAGAAGGAGCAGAAGCAGGAAGAAGAAAGAAGCAGAAGGCGGCGGCGACAACGACAAGACCGGGCCAACGCTAGTAAAAGAGCTGGAAGAAGAAAGCGGAGGCCCGGCAAGAAGAACCGAAGAGTGGGACAAGACCCCCGAAGTCGTAAGAAGACCCCCGGACGGCAGCGGCGATGAAGGAGAAAGCCGGGCTCCTCCGCTAGTAAAAGAGCTAGTAAAAGAGCAGAAGATAGCGGAGGAGTCCGACGAGAAGACCCCCGAAGATGGAAGAAGACCCCGGAGCTGTCTAATAAACTATTTTAAAAACCTGAAAACGCACTCATGTGATTAAAATTAAAATCACTAAATAATCGCATAAAATCTTGAAAATGTGCTCATGCGATTAAAAATTCCATTAATTCTAGAATAAATACCAAGTGAATAATACAGTGCTTGAAGCTATTTCCTACTAATATTCATAAAATGAAGAAGCTAAAATAATCTATATACTCGTGATAAAGTGACAAGAAAAAAAAATCGCAAGTCTTAAAATTATCAACAAAATCGTGACATCAAACAAATCTGTGTCAGTCCATGAAAGTGCATACAAGTGCCAGCAATATGTGCAAAAAAGAGTATATATAAAAATATACAATAAAAATATAAAAAACGGTGTATGAAAAAATTATTATCACAAAATGCAAAAGATAGTAGTCCAGCAAACGTGATAAAAAAATGTCTCTAAATAAGTGTACAAAGGCTAAATCATAAAGTTCATGCAGAAGATGAAATAAATCCACGCTGTGCTATGTGAGGAAATGAATCCTATGAACAACCCCGGGATGATTCCACCAGTGATTTTTCAGCTCCTTAAACGTGGGTGCTCACACACTGAGTGCAGTGGGTACCTTACCTCACTGCTGTCAGTAAGACAGCAAAATACTCCAGTGCAGCAGTTGTGTCCTCAAATGGGGTGTATATCCTCAGTAGGTATAGGGGAACTTCAACACTTTGCGGTGTATATCCTAAATGTAGTATGGGCGCCCCCAAAACCTTTTCCTCCAGATATTCCGCAAGGGATCGCAAATCAGACCCAAGAAAGAAAGAGGGGTGCTCCAATAGTGAAGTACGTTCACACAAATACTTTATTATAAAAAGGAACTAAGTCCTGGGTACTCACACTTATACAGTAACAATCAAGCGTTTTTTTCACTAACAAACAACGAACGGCTTCCTCGTTCGTACCCCGGACGTCACTTCCGGTATCCTCCTAGGCCAATCCTACGCGTATCGTCATTGATCACGTGACTTCATCAGGGACTAATGCATAGGAGGTGGACGAACGTTTAAATAGTCTTTGTAATGGGCGGCCATTTTCCTGTAGTCAATCCTATTTACTACTATTCGCAGGCACGACTCTAGTTAGACGGCCATTTTGTGATAGACTACCTTCTCGACCGGTTCTTGTGCGCTTCACGGTCGTATTTTCTATAGATACAGAAATAGTCTATTCGTGTATTAGGTAGATCTGTGTCCGCTTACCTGGCTTCAAGCCTAATTGGGACATTTGGTGGTTATGTTTATTCAAACAATAACCCGGGATCTACCTAATAGCATTCTTAATGTCAGTGGCAATGTAAACACATTCGCTTGCTATTGGAACGACGGGACCACAGTTCGTTCGTGAGCTGGTTTAAAATTAAACTTAAAATTGAACTAGTATTGTAATAGGAAATAGAAAATTCATAAAAAATTATAAAATTATAAAAAATGGCTTGAGATGGAGGGTAATGTGCGAATTATTAGATATTCTTTAATTGGTAAAAAAACATATTGACTCTAAATCTTTCCTATAAATTAAAATATTGGTACTGGTTAATAAGTAAAATATCTAGAATAGTGTGACATAGTATTTTTCATATTAAGATAAAATAAAATTAAAATTGCTCCCGACACTTTAAGCGATGATCAAGATATCAAAAGGACGCATATATATGCGATTTGGGGGATGGGTACCGGAAATGAAGTCCAGAGTTCCAAACACACCCCTTTCAGTATATCATTGTAGAGTACAGTAACAGGCAAGATGTTGTATGTCATAATGCTTTAAATATATAAAATTCAAATTCATAATAAAATATCTAAAATTACCTAAAAATCGCTGATAAAACAGTTAAGATCAAATTCTATGTTGAGTCCTTGAGGTGTGAAAGTGTCTAAGGTAAAAATCCATTTAGATTCTAGCTGGCTGAGCGTTCTCACTTTATGCCCCCCCCTCCAATGCTTTCTGTAGGGCTCGATCCCCCAAAATGTGAGGTGGGTGGGATCCTTATTATGGTGTGTTAGAAAATGTTTTGACACACTGTGTTTGTCAAATCCATTAATTATATTTTTAATATGTTCCTTTATGCGAACCCTCAGCGGTCTCTTGGTGCGGCCTACATACTGTAGGCCGCAACTGCATTGTAGGACATAAACGGCCCCTTCAGTGTTACAACAAATAAACTCTTTAATATCGTAGGAATTCCCAGTGCTTGTGGAGCTAAATTTGAATCTTTTTTCTGGTGGGCGTTTTGTTTTTGTACACGCGAAACACCGCTTGCATGGAAAAAAACCCTTTCCTGTGAAAAAGGTCACACCATTGTATGGTGGGTCAGGAACATTCCGGACGATCTTATCCCTCAATGTTGGTGCCCTTTTGTACACGAACTTGGGAAATTGGGGTAGAAGGTCTTTTAGATGCACATCTGAGCGTAAAATATACCAGTACTTTTTAATAATTGCCTCTATTTTCTTATATTGGGCATTATAATTCAGAACGATTGGTACTTTGCCTGCTTCCAGCTTAGGGATTTGTTTGTCTTTAATCATCTCCATGCGATCCATATTTCTAACTTCTAAAATTTTCCTTCTAATTTCTTCGTCTTTATATCCTTTATTTGTGAACCTATGACCAATCTTCTCTGCTTGTGTCAGATATTCTTCCGTTTTTGTGCAATTTCTGCGCAATCGCATCAGCTGCCCTTTTGGAATATTGCACAACCAGTTTTTGTGGTGGCAGCTCATGATTGGCAAATAACTGTTTTTGTCCACATTCTTAAAGTGCGTTCTTGTGCGTAGAGTTTCATTTTCTTGCAATATTTCTAGATCAAGAAAAGAGATGGATTCGCTATTAACTACCCATGATAATTTAATATTTCTGTCATTGCGATTCAGTGTCTCCAGGAATAAGGTTAGGCTATCTATGTCTCCTTTCCAGAGTATGAGGATGTCATCTATATACCTCTTATATAATATTAACTCTTCAGGTTTGCCAGGTAGTATCGCATCCTCTTCCCATTGAGACATATAAAGACAAGCTACACTGGGCGCAAACTTCGCTCCCATCGCAACTCCAGTTTTTTGGTAGTAATACTCGCGATCATACCAAAAATAGCTGTTCTTGAGGCAAAAGTCCAAACATTTCACTAAGTATTTTCGCTGTACGCATGGCAAAGTACTGTATTTCCTTAAGCCCCACTTCACTGCCTCACACGCTTGATGGTGTAGGATTATTGTATATAGTGACGAAACGTCTGCAGATGCCATAATCCATGGGCCTTCCTCTTTTGGTAGCCCTTCCAAAATTTGTAATACTTGTTTGGTGTCTCTGAGGTACGCTTTTGTTTGTTTGACTACTGGTTGAAGATATTTATCGATATATTCCCCCATTCTAGAGGTTAAAGAGTCGATCCCATTAACTATGGGTCTTGGGGGCGGGTCTGCTTTATCCTTATGGATCTTGGGAAGTGAGTAAATAATCGGGGTCCTACATGCCTCGGGGATCAGATACTTCGCTTCTTTTTTAGTCAAGATGTTTCTTTTTAATCCCAGATGCACCACCTTTTCCAGCTCCTTTCTACATTTAAACACTGGGTTTTTTGGTAATTTAGTATAGGTAACACTGTCTGACAGTAATTTTGTCATACTGTTCTTATACTGTATTTTAGAGAGGATTACAATCCCTCCCCCTTTGTCAGCAGGTCGGATAACTATATCCTTCCTCTTTGTTAGTTTTCTGATGCCGCTCTTTATATGTTTAGGTTCCTCCAGTTTCTTAATTCTTAAATCTTTCAAGTCTTGTAAAACCACTTTTTTAAAAACTTCAATATGTCTGTTGTTCGAAATCAAAGGGTTAAAAACTGATTTATTTCTTAATTCGCTCCGTATGATATCTTGATCCTCATTCTGAATTCGCTTTTTAATCGGGTTACCAGCCAAGTATTTTTTAATATTCAAGGTCCTTACATACTTCTGTATTCCTACATAAGTTTCAAATTTGTCTAAATTCTTTGTCGGGGCATATTTGAGACCTTTATCTAGTACGCCAATCTCTTCTTGGGACAGGGGGAGGCCACTCAAGTTGAAGATCCCCTCACCTTTTAGTCTCTTCTTTGCCTGTATTCTTTTTCCGGACCTCTTCCCTCTCTTCTTACAGGACTTCTTCTTTGATCCCATTGATCGTTTAGGCGTCTTGGTGGGTGATTCTCCGTGCCCCTCCCTAAAAAAGGCCTGCTTTGATACTGGTCCTGGTAGTAGCCATGGGATCTCCCATCTCCATTTTCCTCATAATGGTCCCTTAGGGGAGCATAATAATTGTTTGTAGGTATTGGATAGCGTCCATCGGGATAGGGGTAATCGCGCGGTGTGCCCCAATTATCTCTATGACCAGTCCCATAATTATGTGGGGGGGTCCTTCCTCGTTGGCCTTGCATTCCTTGGGGTGGGCCCCTATTTTCCCTTTGATCCCTAAGGTCATATGGTGGCTTATTGTAGTTGCCATTCTGTGTCCTTCTCTGGTTATTATTTTTCCAGTAAGGCTTCTTACCCCCATTATGTGGTGTTTGGTTTGAGTAGGGCGGTCTCCTCTCAGCTCTTTGTGGTGTGGAGTAGTTGTGGTCATTTTCTCTCTCATTACCCCTTGGGGCCCTAGATGGTTCTACCCGATTTCCAGTTTGTAGATCATTTTGCTCTGGTCTGTATTGGATACTCCCAGGTTGTGTAATTCTCTCTGGGGTGGAGAATGTAGAGATCGGATCCAAATTACCTCTCTGTCTCTGCCATTTAAAAACATCATCATTTTTAAAATCATTGATATCCCTTGTGTACTTCTTGCTTTTCCTAGTCTGGACTTCTTTGTCCTTCTTGGCTAGGTCTTTATTCAATTGTGACATGAGTGAGGTGAGCTCAGGCTTATCCTTATGTGTTTCCAGTTCCCCTTTTATCTCTCCTATGGTCTGGTCTATTTTCTTTAATTTCCTCTGTTTTCTTTTGAGTAGGAAAATAAGTAATTCTAAACCTTTTGTGTTAAAGAAAGAAAACCATTCATCAATCGACTCCTGGTCAACCAAACCATCGTTTGGTGTAATATCCCATCTGAGTCTTCTCGGCACTATGCTGTCTTTCTGGTACTGCTCAAAAGTGGTTATGTCCCACCATAGGCTCACTTTTTTCTCCATATTGTGGCCCAACTTCCGCATCAGACTCTCTAAACCCCCATTTTTTATTACATTGGAGTCTGAGCTATTAAATACTTGTTCTAGATCAATTTTCCTTTTTTCCATAAAAGAAAATACCTCCATTATGGCTGCAAGGATATATGGGAGAGTAAGTCAAAGTAGTAATGGTAGGTTATCCTCGCGCTATAGTGGTAAAGTTAGAGCAGGTTGGTGTGGTTGCAGCAGAAAACACCGACAGAGGTGCAAACCCTCCCCTCAAAGTGACAGTAAATAGTAAATAGATGGTGTTGCGCTCCACATAAAATAAATTAAGTCTAATAACACAATTAATAAATAATCTCATAAAATCTTGAAAACGCACTCATGTGATTAAAATTAAAATCACTAAATAATCGCATAAAATCTTGAAAATGTGCTCATGCGATTAAAAATTCCATTAATTCTAGAATAAATACCAAGTGAATAATACAGTGCTTGAAGCTATTTCCTACTAATATTCATAAAATGAAGAAGCTAAAATAATCTATATACTCGTGATAAAGTGACAAGAAAAAAAAATCGCAAGTCTTAAAATTATCAACAAAATCGTGACATCAAACAAATCTGTGTCAGTCCATGAAAGTGCATACAAGTGCCAGCAATATGTGCAAAAAAGAGTATATATAAAAATATACAATAAAAATATAAAAAACGGTGTATGAAAAAATTATTATCACAAAATGCAAAAGATAGTAGTCCAGCAAACGTGATAAAAAAATACACGAATAGACTATTTCTGTATCTATAGAAAATACGACCGTGAAGCGCACAAGAACCGGTCGAGAAGGTAGTCTATCACAAAATGGCCGTCTAACTAGAGTCGTGCCTGCGAATAGTAGTAAATAGGATTGACTACAGGAAAATGGCCGCCCATTACAAAGACTATTTAAACGTTCGTCCACCTCCTATGCATTAGTCCCTGATGAAGTCACGTGATCAATGACGATACGCGTAGGATTGGCCTAGGAGGATACCGGAAGTGACGTCCGGGGTACGAACGAGGAAGCCGTTCGTTGTTTGTTAGTGAAAAAAACGCTTGATTGTTACTGTATAAGTGTGAGTACCCAGGACTTAGTTCCTTTTTATAATAAAGTATTTGTGTGAACGTACTTCACTATTGGAGCACCCCTCTTTCTTTCTTGGGTCTGATTTGCGATCCCTTGCGGAATATCTGGAGGAAAAGGTTTTGGGGGCGCCCATACTACATTTAGGATATACACCGCAAAGTGTTGAAGTTCCCCTATACCTACTGAGGATATACACCCCATTTGAGGACACAACTGCTGCACTGGAGTATTTTGCTGTCTTACTGACAGCAGTGAGGTAAGGTACCCACTGCACTCAGTGTGTGAGCACCCACGTTTAAGGAGCTGAAAAATCACTGGTGGAATCATCCCGGGGTTGTTCATAGGATTCATTTCCTCACATAGCACAGCGTGGATTTATTTCATCTTCTGCATGAACTTTATGATTTAGCCTTTGTACACTTATTTAGAGACATTTTTTTATCACGTTTGCTGGACTACTATCTTTTGCATTTTGTGATAATAATTTTTTCATACACCGTTTTTTATATTTTTATTGTATATTTTTATATATACTCTTTTTTGCACATATTGCTGGCACTTGTATGCACTTTCATGGACTGACACAGATTTGTTTGATGTCACGATTTTGTTGATAATTTTAAGACTTGCGATTTTTTTTTCTTGTCACTTTATCACGAGTATATAGATTATTTTAGCTTCTTCATTTTATGAATATTAGTAGGAAATAGCTTCAAGCACTGTATTATTCACTTGGTATTTATTCTAGAATTAATGGAATTTTTAATCGCATGAGCACATTTTCAAGATTTTATGCGATTATTTAGTGATTTTAATTTTAATCACATGAGTGCGTTTTCAAGATTTTATGAGATTATTTATTAATTGTGTTATTAGACTTAATTTATTTTATGTGGAGCGCAACACCATCTATTTACTATTTACTGTCACTTTGAGGGGAGGGTTTGCACCTCTGTCGGTGTTTTCTGCTGCAACCACACCAACCTGCTCTAACTTTACCACTATAGCGCGAGGATAACCTACCATTACTACTTTGACTTACTCTCCCATATATCCTTGCAGCCATAATGGAGGTATTTTCTTTTATGGAAAAAAGGAAAATTGATCTAGAACAAGTATTTAATAGCTCAGACTCCAATGTAATAAAAAATGGGGGTTTAGAGAGTCTGATGCGGAAGTTGGGCCACAATATGGAGAAAAAAGTGAGCCTATGGTGGGACATAACCACTTTTGAGCAGTACCAGAAAGACAGCATAGTGCCGAGAAGACTCAGATGGGATATTACACCAAACGATGGTTTGGTTGACCAGGAGTCGATTGATGAATGGTTTTCTTTCTTTAACACAAAAGGTTTAGAATTACTTATTTTCCTACTCAAAAGAAAACAGAGGAAATTAAAGAAAATAGACCAGACCATAGGAGAGATAAAAGGGGAACTGGAAACACATAAGGATAAGCCTGAGCTCACCTCACTCATGTCACAATTGAATAAAGACCTAGCCAAGAAGGACAAAGAAGTCCAGACTAGGAAAAGCAAGAAGTACACAAGGGATATCAATGATTTTAAAAATGATGATGTTTTTAAATGGCAGAGACAGAGAGGTAATTTGGATCCGATCTCTACATTCTCCACCCCAGAGAGAATTACACAACCTGGGAGTATCCAATACAGACCAGAGCAAAATGATCTACAAACTGGAAATCGGGTAGAACCATCTAGGGCCCCAAGGGGTAATGAGAGAGAAAATGACCACAACTACTCCACACCACAAAGAGCTGAGAGGAGACCGCCCTACTCAAACCAAACACCACATAATGGGGGTAAGAAGCCTTACTGGAAAAATAATAACCAGAGAAGGACACAGAATGGCAACTACAATAAGCCACCATATGACCTTAGGGATCAAAGGGAAAATAGGGGCCCACCCCAAGGAATGCAAGGCCAACGAGGAAGGACCCCCCCACATAATTATGGGACTGGTCATAGAGATAATTGGGGCACACCGCGCGATTACCCCTATCCCGATGGACGCTATCCAATACCTACAAACAATTATTATGCTCCCCTAAGGGACCATTATGAGGAAAATGGAGATGGGAGATCCCATGGCTACTACCAGGACCAGTATCAAAGCAGGCCTTTTTTAGGGAGGGGCACGGAGAATCACCCACCAAGACGCCTAAACGATCAATGGGATCAAAGAAGAAGTCCTGTAAGAAGAGAGGGAAGAGGTCCGGAAAAAGAATACAGGCAAAGAAGAGACTAAAAGGTGAGGGGATCTTCAACTTGAGTGGCCTCCCCCTGTCCCAAGAAGAGATTGGCGTACTAGATAAAGGTCTCAAATATGCCCCGACAAAGAATTTAGACAAATTTGAAACTTATGTAGGAATACAGAAGTATGTAAGGACCTTGAATATTAAAAAATACTTGGCTGGTAACCCGATTAAAAAGCGAATTCAGAATGAGGATCAAGATATCATACGGAGCGAATTAAGAAATAAATCAGTTTTTAACCCTTTGATTTCGAACAACAGACATATTGAAGTTTTTAAAAAAGTGGTTTTACAAGACTTGAAAGATTTAAGAATTAAGAAACTGGAGGAACCTAAACATATAAAGAGCGGCATCAGAAAACTAACAAAGAGGAAGGATATAGTTATCCGACCTGCTGACAAAGGGGGAGGGATTGTAATCCTCTCTAAAATACAGTATAAGAACAGTATGACAAAATTACTGTCAGACAGTGTTACCTATACTAAATTACCAAAAAACCCAGTGTTTAAATGTAGAAAGGAGCTGGAAAAGGTGGTGCATCTGGGATTAAAAAGAAACATCTTGACTAAAAAAGAAGCGAAGTATCTGATCCCCGAGGCATGTAGGACCCCGATTATTTACTCACTTCCCAAGATCCATAAGGATAAAGCAGACCCGCCCCCAAGACCCATAGTTAATGGGATCGACTCTTTAACCTCTAGAATGGGGGAATATATCGATAAATATCTTCAACCAGTAGTCAAACAAACAAAAGCGTACCTCAGAGACACCAAACAAGTATTACAAATTTTGGAAGGGCTACCAAAAGAGGAAGGCCCATGGATTATGGCATCTGCAGACGTTTCGTCACTATATACAATAATCCTACACCATCAAGCGTGTGAGGCAGTGAAGTGGGGCTTAAGGAAATACAGTACTTTGCCATGCGTACAGCGAAAATACTTAGTGAAATGTTTGGACTTTTGCCTCAAGAACAGCTATTTTTGGTATGATCGCGAGTATTACTACCAAAAAACTGGAGTTGCGATGGGAGCGAAGTTTGCGCCCAGTGTAGCTTGTCTTTATATGTCTCAATGGGAAGAGGATGCGATACTACCTGGCAAACCTGAAGAGTTAATATTATATAAGAGGTATATAGATGACATCCTCATACTCTGGAAAGGAGACATAGATAGCCTAACCTTATTCCTGGAGACACTGAATCGCAATGACAGAAATATTAAATTATCATGGGTAGTTAATAGCGAATCCATCTCTTTTCTTGATCTAGAAATATTGCAAGAAAATGAAACTCTACGCACAAGAACGCACTTTAAGAATGTGGACAAAAACAGTTATTTGCCAATCATGAGCTGCCACCACAAAAACTGGTTGTGCAATATTCCAAAAGGGCAGCTGATGCGATTGCGCAGAAATTGCACAAAAACGGAAGAATATCTGACACAAGCAGAGAAGATTGGTCATAGGTTCACAAATAAAGGATATAAAGACGAAGAAATTAGAAGGAAAATTTTAGAAGTTAGAAATATGGATCGCATGGAGATGATTAAAGACAAACAAATCCCTAAGCTGGAAGCAGGCAAAGTACCAATCGTTCTGAATTATAATGCCCAATATAAGAAAATAGAGGCAATTATTAAAAAGTACTGGTATATTTTACGCTCAGATGTGCATCTAAAAGACCTTCTACCCCAATTTCCCAAGTTCGTGTACAAAAGGGCACCAACATTGAGGGATAAGATCGTCCGGAATGTTCCTGACCCACCATACAATGGTGTGACCTTTTTCACAGGAAAGGGTTTTTTTCCATGCAAGCGGTGTTTCGCGTGTACAAAAACAAAACGCCCACCAGAAAAAAGATTCAAATTTAGCTCCACAAGCACTGGGAATTCCTACGATATTAAAGAGTTTATTTGTTGTAACACTGAAGGGGCCGTTTATGTCCTACAATGCAGTTGCGGCCTACAGTATGTAGGCCGCACCAAGAGACCGCTGAGGGTTCGCATAAAGGAACATATTAAAAATATAATTAATGGATTTGACAAACACAGTGTGTCAAAACATTTTCTAACACACCATAATAAGGATCCCACCCACCTCACATTTTGGGGGATCGAGCCCTACAGAAAGCATTGGAGGGGGGGGCATAAAGTGAGAACGCTCAGCCAGCTAGAATCTAAATGGATTTTTACCTTAGACACTTTCACACCTCAAGGACTCAACATAGAATTTGATCTTAACTGTTTTATCAGCGATTTTTAGGTAATTTTAGATATTTTATTATGAATTTGAATTTTATATATTTAAAGCATTATGACATACAACATCTTGCCTGTTACTGTACTCTACAATGATATACTGAAAGGGGTGTGTTTGGAACTCTGGACTTCATTTCCGGTACCCATCCCCCAAATCGCATATATATGCGTCCTTTTGATATCTTGATCATCGCTTAAAGTGTCGGGAGCAATTTTAATTTTATTTTATCTTAATATGAAAAATACTATGTCACACTATTCTAGATATTTTACTTATTAACCAGTACCAATATTTTAATTTATAGGAAAGATTTAGAGTCAATATGTTTTTTTACCAATTAAAGAATATCTAATAATTCGCACATTACCCTCCATCTCAAGCCATTTTTTATAATTTTATAATTTTTTATGAATTTTCTATTTCCTATTACAATACTAGTTCAATTTTAAGTTTAATTTTAAACCAGCTCACGAACGAACTGTGGTCCCGTCGTTCCAATAGCAAGCGAATGTGTTTACATTGCCACTGACATTAAGAATGCTATTAGGTAGATCCCGGGTTATTGTTTGAATAAACATAACCACCAAATGTCCCAATTAGGCTTGAAGCCAGGTAAGCGGACACAGATCTACCTAATACACGAATAGACTATTTCTGTATCTATAGAAAATACGACCGTGAAGCGCACAAGAACCGGTCGAGAAGGTAGTCTATCACAAAATGGCCGTCTAACTAGAGTCGTGCCTGCGAATAGTAGTAAATAGGATTGACTACAGGAAAATGGCCGCCCATTACAAAGACTATTTAAACGTTCGTCCACCTCCTATGCATTAGTCCCTGATGAAGTCACGTGATCAATGACGATACGCGTAGGATTGGCCTAGGAGGATACCGGAAGTGACGTCCGGGGTACGAACGAGGAAGCCGTTCGTTGTTTGTTAGTGAAAAAAACGCTTGATTGTTACTGTATAAGTGTGAGTACCCAGGACTTAGTTCCTTTTTATAATAAAGTATTTGTGTGAACGTACTTCACTATTGGAGCACCCCTCTTTCTTTCTTGGGTCTGATTTGCGATCCCTTGCGGAATATCTGGAGGAAAAGGTTTTGGGGGCGCCCATACTACATTTAGGATATACACCGCAAAGTGTTGAAGTTCCCCTATACCTACTGAGGATATACACCCCATTTGAGGACACAACTGCTGCACTGGAGTATTTTGCTGTCTTACTGACAGCAGTGAGGTAAGGTACCCACTGCACTCAGTGTGTGAGCACCCACGTTTAAGGAGCTGAAAAATCACTGGTGGAATCATCCCGGGGTTGTTCATAGGATTCATTTCCTCACATAGCACAGCGTGGATTTATTTCATCTTCTGCATGAACTTTATGATTTAGCCTTTGTACACTTATTTAGAGACATTTTTTTATCACGTTTGCTGGACTACTATCTTTTGCATTTTGTGATAATAATTTTTTCATACACCGTTTTTTATATTTTTATTGTATATTTTTATATATACTCTTTTTTGCACATATTGCTGGCACTTGTATGCACTTTCATGGACTGACACAGATTTGTTTGATGTCACGATTTTGTTGATAATTTTAAGACTTGCGATTTTTTTTTCTTGTCACTTTATCACGAGTATATAGATTATTTTAGCTTCTTCATTTTATGAATATTAGTAGGAAATAGCTTCAAGCACTGTATTATTCACTTGGTATTTATTCTAGAATTAATGGAATTTTTAATCGCATGAGCACATTTTCAAGATTTTATGCGATTATTTAGTGATTTTAATTTTAATCACATGAGTGCGTTTTCAAGATTTTATGAGATTATTTATTAATTGTGTTATTAGACTTAATTTATTTTATGTGGAGCGCAACACCATCTATTTACTATTTACTGTCACTTTGAGGGGAGGGTTTGCACCTCTGTCGGTGTTTTCTGCTGCAACCACACCAACCTGCTCTAACTTTACCACTATAGCGCGAGGATAACCTACCATTACTATTTTAAAAACCTGTGTTGTGTTTTTTTATTAACACTTTTTCCCCCCCAGGTGAATGGGTAGGGGTACATCATACCCCATACTCATTCACACAGGGTGGGGGGCCGGAATCTGGAGGCCCCTTATTAAAGGGGGCTCCTGGATTGTGATAAGCCCCCCGCCCGTGGACCCCGACAACCAACGGCCAAGGTTGTCTGGAAGAGTCCCTTGTCCTCATCAACATGGGGACAAGGTGCTTTGGGGTGGGCAGGGCCCCCCTTCCCCAAAGCACATCCCCATGTGGAGGGCACGTGGGCTGGTATGGCTCAGGAGGGGGGGGGGGGCACTCGCTCATCCCCACCCCCTTTCCTGACCAACCGGGCTGTGTGCTCGGATAAGGATCTGCTATGGACTTTCGGGGACCCCACGCCGTTTTTTCGGCGTAGGGGTTCCCTTTTAAATCCATACCAGGTGACAGGCCATACCAGGTGTCAATCTCGTCCGATGGAGGTGGCGACATTAACTTCCTTCGCTAGTTCCGTCAACCTGGAGCCACGTTCAAAATTAACGCACTTCACGTATGTGGGCCAGTCCATTCATTTCAAAAGTCCGGCAGACTAGCACGTAGATGGGCGTATTGTCCGCCTGCCTGCCGAGTCCGGCGGACAATTTTGAGTCAAGACTTCTTTCTAAGTCCGCCGGACTTTTGGGGAGAAAAAGTCCGGCGGTCAGCCAGATAATCCGATCAAGTGTACACGGCATAAAAGTTTACAACCAATTTTATTTGAATTCCATATAATGCACTACATTTACAGCATGGGTGTATTAGTTAGAACGTAGCTCCTGGTGTGTGCTGTGATGAAAGAGGTGCTGATGCTCTGATCCTGACACATTTAACTGTTTACATTTTTTTTGTGCAAACGTTATTGCAATATCACATACAAAGTGCCATTTCAATAAGATATAGTGAATTGCATTGCACCATGCTGTGCATGCTGTATTTTCCTCAGCGTATACCACAGTGCAGTGCTGTGGACTGGTCTGATAGGAAATAAGGTTTTTTACTTTGTCTTCCTTTGCAGTCCCAACACAGTCCCAACGCATATGGAGTGAAGGGGCCGTTCATGTAGCAATAGTAGCAGTAAGAGTAGTAGTAGCACAGTACCGTGCTTGTGCTTACTGTTCCTCTAACCTGTATATTAAATCCGATCATAAAAAAAGGACACAAAAGGTATTTAAAAAAGTAAAATACTAAATACCCTATAGTTATAACTTCCTTTTAGTGACTATGCAAATACATAATAATTACATTTTCAATGAGGAATTCATTTCCATATAAGTAAGTTATGGCTGCATATTCATTTTTTTATCATTATTTTTAGAGGCTTCAACTATTAGCCCCAGTTCAGCCTATGAATCGCACAGGAACACACTGCAACCAGATCACATGGTGCTTTTGTTAACATTGACACCCGCTGCAGAAAATGCAGTGCATTTTGAATGTGGTGCAGGAAATGCGCACAGAGTGCGGGTTTCATGCACCACATTCTACTGTGAACCTAGCCTTAATTAATGATAATTTTTCAAAAACACAGTTGAAAAAGTTAAAGTTTAACTCACTGGATTGTAGGAAAAGATTACTTTTCATTACTGTGTTGCTCAGGACTTGTTTAATACAGTTTCTTGATGTGATAAGCAATGATTCTTGGCAAATGTCGAAAATTTTGAAACTGAGCCAATTATTAAAGTACAACTGGTAAGTCAACAGTCCAAAGTAAATTATAACTAACTGATTTAAAACTGAGATCACATCAGTCTTTCATAACCATGAGATAAAATGACCATGTTGAACACACAGTTTTGGCTGTTATAGCCTTTGCATGATAATTTACAAAGAACCTTCTCTTAGCCCTTGTACACATGGAAGGATAATCTGACCGTGTGTGGGCTCCTTTGGACTGTTTCTGTCGGAATATCCGACCGACAAAGTTTTAGAGCTGGGCTATAAAATTTTCCGACAACATGATCCGCTCGGACTTAGTTTGTAGAGAATTCCGTTCGGACAAAGTGCTACGCATGCTCAGATCAAATTCCTAGACCAAAGCTATTGGCTACTAGCCTGAACGTAGTCCAGTCGTAACTAAATTACGGCATCACATTCCGAACGATCAGATTTTCCGACAACTTTGTCCGACTGTGTATATGCAACCCCAGTTTCGGACAAAATCCGACGGATTTGGTTGTCGAAATGTCCGACCATGTGTACAAGGGCTAATACAGTGGAGACGGAAAGTATTTAGAGCCCCTTAAATTTTTTACTTGCATATATATTATATTGCAGCCATTTGCTAAAATCATTTAAGTTCATTTTTTTTCTTCATTAATGTACACACAGCACCCCATATTGACAGAAAAACACAGAATTGTTATAATTTTTGCAGATTTATTAAAAAAGAAAAACTGAAATATCACATGATCCTAAGGCCGCGTACACACGGGCAGACTGTCTGCCCAACTTAGTCCGCCGAAACACATTTGAGCGGACAGTCCGCTCGTGTGTGGGCTTCAGCGGACTTTTTCAGCGGACAGTCTGACGAACAAAGTCTTACGGAATTTCCGTAAGATTGTCCGTCCAAACTTGGTTTGAGCGGACAGTCCGCCCGTGTGTGTGCCAGTCCGCTGTACTTTTCGAAATGAGCAGACTTTTCCTGCCCGGAGAAAAGTCTGCTCATTTCGAGCGGGTATCCAGGTAGGCGGAGCACGCGACGGAGACATCGCGGGCCCCGCCGCCTGGTATGGACTTAAAGGGGAACGCCAACGCTGAAAAAAATCGGCGTGGGGGTACCCCCCAAGTCCACAACAGACCCTTGTCCGAGCACCCCCCTCCTGAGCCGTACCAGGCCGTGTGCCCTCAACATGGGGGGTGCCTTGGGGAAGGGGGGGCCGCGCGGCCCCCGCACCCCAAAGCACCTTGTCCCCCATGTTGATGAGGACAAGGGCCTCTTCCCGACAACCCTGGCCGTTGGTTGTCGGGGTCTGCGGGCGGGGGGCTTATCGGAATCCGGGAGCCCCCTTTAATAAGGGGGCCCCCGGATACCGGCCCCCCACCCTATGTGAATGAGTATGGGGTACAATGTACCCCTACCCATTCACCTGTAAAATAAAAGTACCAAAAAAAAACACAACACACGAGATAAAATATTTTATTGCACAGCTCCGGGGGTCTTCCGTCTTCGGGGGTCTTCTCGCCGGACTCCTCCGCTATCTTCTTGTAGCTCTTTTGCTAGCGGAGGAGTCCGGCTTTCTTCCTCCCCGCCGCCGGCCTCTTCTCCCGACTTCGGGGGTCTTGTCCCCCTCTTCGGTTCTTCTGCCGGGCCACCGCGCCTTCTTATAGCTCTTTTACAGGCGGTGGCCCGGTCTTCTGTCGCCGCCGCCGCCGCCGCCTTCCATTCTTCTTCTTCTTCTTCTTCTTCTCCAGGAGATGTTGCCTCGACGCTCTCTCCGGCCGGAATGCCAGAGCCGCGCTGTGCGGCCACTTATATAGTGACAATGGGGCGGTGTCACATGGTATATGTCACATGGGTTGGTGTCACATGGTGACCCCGCCCCCTTACGATGTCATAGTCCCCATGTGACATCAACCCATGTGACCAACCCATGTGACATATACCATGTGACACCGCCCCATTGTCACTATATAAGTGGCCGCGCAGCGCGGCTCTGGCATTCCGGCCGGAGAGAGCGTCGAGGCAACATCTCCTGGAGAAGAAGAAGAAGAAGAAGAAGAAGAAGAATGGAAGGCGGCGGTGGCGGCGACAGCGGCGGCGACAGCGGCGACAGAAGACCGGGCCACCGCCTGTAAAAGAGCTATAAGAAGGCGCGGTGGCCCGGCAGAAGAACCGAAGAGGGGGACAAGACCTCCGAAGTCGGGAGAAGAGGCCGGCGGCGGGGAGGAAGAAAGCTGGACTCCTCCGCTAGCAAAAGAGCTACAAGAAGATAGCGGTGGAGTCCGGCGAGAAGACCCCCGAAGACGGAAGACCCCCGGAGCTGTGCAATAAAATATTTTATCTCGTGTGTTGTGTTTTTTTTTTGCTACTTTTATTTTACAGGTGAATGGGTAGGGGTACATTGTACCCCATACTCATTCACATAGGGTGGGGGGCCGGTATCCGGGGGCCCCCTTATTAAAGGGGGCTCCCGGATTCCGATAAGCCCCCCGCCCGCAGACCCCGACAACCAACGGCCAGGGTTGTCGGGAAGAGGCCCTTGTCCTCATCAACATGGGGACAAGGTGCTTTGGGGTGCGGGGGCCGCGCGGCCCCCCTTCCCCAAGGCACCCCCCATGTTGAGGGCACGCCTGGTACGGCTCAGGAGGGGGGGGGGGCGCTCGCTCGCCCCCCTTTCCTGGCCGGCCGGGTAGCGTGCTCGGACAAGGGTCTGTTGTGGACTTGGGGGGTACCCCCACGCCGATTTTTTACGGCGTTGGGGTTACCCTTTAAGTCCATTCCAGGCGGCGGGGCCAGCGACGTCTCCTTCGCGGGCCCCGCCTACCTGGAGACGCGCTCGAAATGAGCGGACTTTCCTCCGCGTGTGTGGTCGAATCCGTTCATTTCAAAAGTAGAGCGGATTGTATGGCGGACTTAGTCCGCCATATTAGTCCGCTCAAAAAGTGCCGTGTGTGGGCAAGTCCGTTCATTCAAAAGTTTGGACGGACTGTCTGTCGGATTGTCTGACGAACTTAGTTGGCCAGACAATCCGCCCGTGTGTACGCGGCCTAAGTATTCAGACTCTTTGCTCAGTATTTAGTATTTTGGATTTGGGGATCCTCTGCCATTCCTCCTTGCAGATCCTCTCCAGTTCTATCAGGTTGGATGGTAAAATTTGGTGGACAGCCATATTTAGGTCTCTCCAGAGATGCTCAATTGGGTTTAAGTCGGGGCTCTGGCTGGGCCATTCAAGAACAGTCACGGAGTTGTTGTGAAGCCACTCCTTCATTATTTTAGCTGTGTGCTTATGGTCATTGTCTTGTTGGAAGGTAAATCTTCGGCCCAGTCTGAGGTCCTAAGCACTCTGGAGAAGGTTTTCGTCCAGGATATCCCTGTACTTGGCCGCATTCATCAATTCACCAATCATCCTGTTCCTGCAGCTGAAAAACACCCCACAGCATGATGCTGCCACCACCATGCTTCACTGTTGGGACTGTATTGGGCAGGTGATGAGCAGTGCCTTGTTTTCTCCACACATACCGCTTAGACTTAAGGCCAAAAAGTAATATCTTGGTCTCATTAGACCAAAGAATCTTATTTCTCACCATCTTGGAGTCCTTCAGGTGTTTTTTTTTAGCAAACTCCATGCGGACATTCATTTGTCTTGCACTGAGGAGAGGCTTCCGCCAGGGCCACTCTGCCATAAAGCCCTGACTGGTGGAGGGCTGCAGTGATGGTTGACTTTCTACAACTTTCTCCCATCTCCCGACTGCATCTCTGGAGCTCAGCCACAGTGATCTTTGGGTTCTTCTTTACCTCTCTCACCAAGGCTCTTCTCCCCTGATAGCTCAGTTTGGCCGGACAGCCAGCTCTAGGAAGGGTTCTGGTCATCCCAAACGTCTTCCATTTAAGATTTATGGAGGCCACTGTGCTCTTAGAAACCTTAAGTGCAGCAGAATTTTTTTTTAACCTTGGCCAGATCTGTGCCTTGCCACAATTCTGTCTCTGAGCTCTTCAGGCAGTTCCTTTGACCTCATAATTCCCATTGGCTCTGACATGCACTGTGAGCTGTAAGGTCTTATATAGACAGGTGTGTGGCTTTCCTAATCAAGTCCAATCAGTATAATCAAACGCAGCTGGACTCAAATGAAGGCGTAGAACCGGCTCAAGGATGATCAGAAGAAATGGACAGCACCTGAGTTAAATATGAGTGTCACCGCAAAGGGTCTGAATACTTAGGACCATGTGATATTTCAGTTTTTCTTTTTTAATAAATCTGCAAAAATTTCAACAATTCTGTGTTTTTCTGTCAATATGGGGAGCTGTTTGTACATTAATGAGGAAAAAAAATTACCGTAACTTAAACGATTTTAGCAAATGGCTGCAATATGACAAAGAGTGAAAAATTTAAGGGGGTCTGAATACTTTCCATCCCCACTGTACTTAAATCTGACATCTAAGGCAGGCCATACATGTGTCGAATTTCGAAAGAATTTTCTTTAAAAAATCTCATGTAAGAATTTTCATTCAAATTTTGCACCATTATTGGGCTGCAGCAACAGACGATTTTTGTGCAGCCATCGAATCTGAGTGATCAGGTATGTTGTAAATTTTCTGAAAAACAAACAATTTTCTAATCAATGATGGGAGAATCATGCGAGAAATGTAATTGGGAAAATGCGCAAGAAAGAAAAATTCCTGGAAAGAAAAGAAGATTCCCAGCCACAGAAATTATTTTCTATAGCAACAGGATGTAAAATTGAAGGCTTGCTTGGTCAAATTCCGAAATCAATGGTGGCACCATCGGATCACCAAACGCACAAATTTTCGGTTTTTCAAAAGAAAATTCTTTCGAATTTCAACCATGTATGACCAGCCTAAGACAAAAAATATTTTAGTTCTGTAATAGTTTATACATCACTAAAGAAGAAAAAAAAACTCCTCATAGTGCAGTATTTTTAAATATACTGAACTATAAGGAGCTTTTTTGTTTCTTCTTGAATTATATGATTTACCCTACCATTACCTGCCGGGTGTGCGACTTCATGGGTCGGTGACCTGGAAACCATTTTCTGCTGACTACCTGTAATGGGTGTCATTTACTTTTGGTGAGTAGAATGTTTGCCTAGGGGCTGGTGGAAGAAAGCACTTTTGATTTCACATTAATTTGCTGAACTTTTAAGAAGATACCACTATTACTTGTTTGGATATATCCGGTGGTGGTGTACAGTATTTAATAAGTTCACATTGTTTATGTTTGAATATTGGAAAAAAGGAAGAAACTGCACTATGATAAAAATATTATACTAATCGTCCACAAGGGAACTTTGATCAGTTGCGGCTTGACTGTATTACATGATTACAGAAAAAAAAACATGAAAAATTGAGTAAGCTGCGCTAAATCATAAACCCACATAAAATTCAATGAAGTAAAAAACATTAGACAAAATTTCAATAATAATGTGTAAAATTAGGCCTATTAGCCCCAGTCCTAAAGAATAAGGGTTATAGGATAATTGATCACAGTGAACAATGAAAAAAGAAAAAACAAAAAATATAAAACAAAATAGTGAACACCCAATGTGTAATTATATAGACATTTAAATTCCAACAGAGTCCAATATAGATGAAATCGTCAAATCTTCTACTGTGTAGCAAGTGCTTGATCCACCACCATACAGCCAAAATTACTCCTTACCAGAATTTCATGACCCCCCACTACAGAGGGTCACCAACAGCATGTAACAATAGATATCTCCCACTTCAGAAGGGTCTCAGCTGTTCTCCTCCCTCCACCGATATCATGACCAGGTTGTCAAACAAGTATCTTTAGTTATCTCCCATATATTAGGTCATATGTGCCAATTCCATGCAAAAGAAATGAAGCTCTAACAGTGTAAAACCTTTTAATATAACTCAAATATAAAAACAAAAATGCACTTACAAAGCACAAAGGAAAGATCAGCCTTAAGTCCGATGCGCCAGCCGGACGCAAACGGACAAACTCGTCGTTCCTGGGTACAATTCCTTCCTGGGCTGAGCGATGCGCTGACGTCACCCCTTACGAAGGAATTGTACCCAGGAACGACGAGTTTGTCCATTTGCGTCCGGCCTGGCGCATCGAACTTAAAGCGGGAGTCCGCTGGGAGTTCCGCCGTTTTTTTTTAAAAAGCCAGCAGCTACAAATACTGCAGCTGCTGACTTTTAAAATAATGACACTTACCCGGCCAGCGCGCCCGCGATTTCGGCACCCGAAGCTGATCTCTCGATCGTCTCTCCATCTTAGGTTTGGGAATCAGGAAGTGGAGCCTTTCGGCTTCATTTCCTGGTTCCCTACTGCGCATGCGAGAGTCACCCTGCGCAATAAGGATGGTCCCCGCTGTCTCTGGGATCCGTGTGTCTCCCAGCAGGTGCAGACACCTGTACTGTACAGGTACCTGCACCCCCCTCCCCCCTGAAAGGTGCCAATTGTGGTGCTGGAGGGGGGGAGGATTCCAATGAGTGGAAGGTCCACTTTAGGGTAGACCTCCGCTTTAAGGCTGATCTTTCCTTTGTGCTTTGTAAGTGCATTTTTGTTTTTATATTTGAGTTATATTAAAAGGTTTTACACTATTAGAGCTTCATTTCTTTTGCATGGAATTGGCACATATGACCTAATATATGGGAGATAACTAAAGATACTTGTTTGACAACCTGGTCATGATATCGGTGGAGGGAGGAGAACAGCTGAGACCCTTCTGAAGTGGGAGATATCTATTGTTACATGCTGTTGGTGACCCTCTGTAGTGGGGGGTCATGAAATTCTGGTAAGGAGTAATTTTGGCTGTATGGTGGTGGATCAAGCACTTGCTATACAGTAGAAGATTTGACGATTTCATCTATATTGGACTCTGTTGGAATTTAAATGTCTATATAATTACACATTGGGTGTTCACTATTTTGTTTTATATTTTTTGTTTTTTCTTTTTTCATTGTTCACTGTGATCAATTATCCTATAACCCTTATTCTTTAGGACTGGGGGTAATAGGCCTAATTTTGCACATTATTATTGAAATTTTGTCTAATGTTTTTTACTTCATTGAATTTTATGTGGGTTTATGATTTAGCGCAGCTTACTCAATTTTTCAACTTATGTTTGAATATGTTTTGTATTTGATACTTGGTTGAGCGTGGTATGAAATCACTATTTGTTTTTTCTTTTTATTGCTTTAAACTAAACTCCGGGCAGGAATTAAAGCCCAAATTACTGCAGCTATGCGATCATGTATACATTATGGAATATATTTTTGATATACAAGCAGCTTAAACAGCTGAATCTGACTCGGTATCAGCAGTCACTGAATGGCACAGCTTATGCAGAAGGAGGAAGAAACAGCCTAATAAGCCAATCAGGTGTGCTGCAGTCAGGGCTTTTGTCCTCAGAGAATAGGTGAAGGAACCCAACCTCCCTAGTCAACTCACCATTCCTGGGGAAAGAAAAGTAAAGTGATACCAAATAATAGAAATGGGCAAGGCTCACCTTCTCCCCCTGTTCATAACTCACCCCCCAATTCACAGCTCACCCTCTCCCCCTATCCACAACTCACCCCCCCATCCATAGCTCACCCTCTCACCCCCCCCCCCCCTCGTTCACAACTCACCTCCCTCCCATCCACAGCTTAACCTCCCCCCCATCCACAGATGACCCTCCCCCCAACATCCACCACAGCTCACCCTCTCTGCCCTGTCCACAGCTTACCCTCCCCCCTGCTCACAACTCACCTTCCCCTGCCATCCACAGCTCACCCTCTCCTACCCAATCCACAGCTTACCCCCTTCCCCCATCCACAACCCCCCTTCCCCCCCATTCACAACTCCCCATCTCCCCCCCATTCACAGCTCACCTTCTACCCCCTGTCCACAGCTCACTCTGCCCCCCATCCACAGCTTACCCCCCCTCATCAACCCATAGCTCGCCCTCTCCTCCCTCCTCCACAGTTCATCCTTTCCCTCCCTATCCACAGCTGACCTTCTCCCCTCCAACCAAAGCTCACTCTGCCCCCCCATCCACAGCTCATCCCCCCCATCCACAGCTCCCCCTTTTCCCCCTCCTCCACAGGTCATCTTCTCCCTCCCTGTCTACAGCTCACCCCCCCCCCCCATTCACAGCTCAACTTCTCCCCCTCCACATTCCACAGTTCACCTTAGCATGCACCCCCCTCCCCCCCATCCACAACTCAACTTTTTACCTTCAGTTAACATGTCACCTCCCCATCCCAGGCAGGCAGCAGGCAGGGACAGAAGCTGCCTCCGGAATTCCTCATTAAAAAAAAGCAGATAGTTGTAGCTTTTGGGCCTGGAGCACCCATCATCAGATGTGGGGCAGTTGCCCTGGGTGTCAGGACTAGCACACAGAAGCCGGTGCAGGAAGTGAGTAGTATAGAAAACTTCCTCTACCGGCTTCTGTGTTACGTGACAGGCTGGAGAGGAGAGGGCTGCAAAACTGTTCTGGCACGTTCCAATTGAAAAAAAGCCCTGGCTGCATGCTAATAGGAGAGAGCAGAGTGTGCTGCTTCATGTCTTAAGGCCATTTCACACTTTAGTAATACTTTGTAGTGTGTTTTTGGATGTTCATTAACATGAGTTATGCATTGCACTCTATTGTATAATTGTATTGGGTGACATTCACAATGAATGAAACCACAACGAATTGCACGCAGAGCAGGTAGTCGTGATACTGTGCACTAACATG
Organism: Lithobates pipiens; assembly: GCF_037356315.1. Taxonomy (NCBI): domain Eukaryota; kingdom Metazoa; phylum Chordata; class Amphibia; order Anura; family Ranidae; genus Lithobates; species Lithobates pipiens. The sequence goes on along the minus strand of NW_027507784.1, from coordinate 109,369,843 downwards.
TACATTTTAGCGTGTTACTGCAATGTACAAGTGTGAATAACTCCTGAATCCATTACAGTGGGCGATGGGAAGGTACCTGTGATTCCCTGTACACACGATCGGACTATCTGGCAGACTTGGTCCGGCGGACAATCCGCCCGTGTGTGGGCTCCGGCGGACTATTTTTTCCCAAAAGTCTTCCTGGCGGACTTAGAAAGAAGTTTTGACTCAAAATTGTCCGCCCTACGCCGAAAAAACGCACCTTGTCCCCATGTTGATGAGGACAAGGGCCTCTTCCCGACAACCCTGGCCGTTGGTTGTCGGGGTCTGCGGGCGGGGGGCTTATCAGAATCCGGGAGCCCCCTTTAATAAGAGGGCCCCCAGATACCGGCCCCCGCCTTATGTGAATGAGGATTGGGGCACCATGTACCCCTACCCATTCACCTGGTGAAAAAAAGTGTAAAGAAAAAAAACACAACACATGTTTTTAAAATAATTTATTGCACAGCTCCGGGGGTCTTCTCACCGGACTCCTCCACTATCTTCTGCTAGCTCTTTTACTAGCTGAGGAGCCGAGCTTTCTTCTTCATCGCCGCTGCCGTCCGGGGGTCTTCTTCTGACTTCGGGTCTTCTTGACGGGCCCTCCGCTTTCTTATTCCAGCTCTTTTACTAGCGGTGGCCCGGTCTTCTGTCGCCGCCGTCGCCTCTTCTTCCGACTTCGGGAGTCTTGTCCCCCTCTTCGGTTCTTCTTGCTGGGCCTCCGCTTTCTTCTTCCAGCTCTTTTACTAGCGGTGGCCCGGTCTTCTGTCGCCGCTGTTGCGGCCTTCTCTTCTTCTTCCTTAAGATGTTGACTCGTCACCGGGTGATGTCCCCGCCCCTTGTGATGTCACCGTCCCGTCGGATGCTGGGACGGTGACATCATAAGGGGGCAGGGTCATCATGTGACATCACACGGTGACCCCGCCCATTGCCCCTATATAAGTCGCCTCACAACGCGTCCCTGTCATTGCGGCCAGAGAGAGCATCGTGTCAACATCTCAAGGAAGAGCAAGAGAAGGCGACGACAGTGGCGACAGAAGACCGGGCCACCGCTAGTAAAAGAGCTGGAAGAAGAAAGCGGAGGCACGGCAAGAAAACCCAAAGAGGGGGACAAGACCCCCGAAGTCGGAAGAAGACCCCCGGACGGCAGCAGCGACGAAAAAGAAAGCCGGGCTCCTCCGCTAGAAAAAGAGCTAGCAGAAGATAGCGGAGGAGTAAGGCGAGAAGACCCCCCAAGACGGAAGAAGACCCCCAGAACTGTGTAATAAATTATTTTAAAAACATGTGTTGTGTTTTTTTTTCTTTACACTTTTTTTCACCAGGTGAATGGGTAGGGGTACATGGTACCCCAATACTCATTCACATAGGGTGGGGGGCCAGTATCTGGGGGCCCCCTTATTAAAGGGGGCTCCCGGATTCCGATAAGTCCCCCTCCCGCAGACCCCGACAACCAACGGCCAGGGTTATCGGGAAGTGGCCCTTGTCCTCATCAACATGGGGACAAGGTGACAAGGTGCTTCCCCAAAGCACCCCCCCATGTTGAGGGCACGTGGCCTGGTACGGCTCAGGGGAGGGAGCGCTCGCTCGTCCCCACCCCCTTTCCTGACCGGCCAGGCTGCGTGCTCGGATAAGGGTCTGATATGGACCTTGGAGGGGACCCCCACACCGTTTTTTCGGCATAGGGCTTCCCCTTTAAGTCCATACCAGGTGACGGAGCCAGCGAGGTGTCAATCTCGCTGCCGAAGGTGGCGACATTGACTTCCTTTGCTAGTCCTGTCTACCTGGAGCCACATTCAAAATGAACGGCCTTTCCTCCGTGTGTGGGCAAGTCCGTTCATTTCAAAAGTCCGGTCGTGTGTGGGCAGGTCCGCTCATTCGGAAAGTCCGGCGGACCTCCGCTTCAAAGTCCAGAGATTTGTCTGCCGGAAAGTCCGATCGTGTGTACGCAGCATGAGTCAAAGTGAAATTAATGCAGAGGAAGATCAATCCCGCCCCCTGCCAGACAGGGATGTATTGTGTGTAACTACTGTGCAAATCTAAGAACTGGGATGGAGCAAAATATAAATCTTCTTGTGCCAGTATCTGATTCATGGTATATCTGCATTATCTGTGATCATTATATGGCGGAGCTGCCATGTTCAATTTCTTCATCTTCTGTAAGTCTGGTAAGATTTGAAAAGTGAATATAAAGCCAAAACTTTTTTTTTGGTTTTGGATAAAGTTGTGAAAGGTTAGAACTCGTGTCAGTTTTTTAAATTGCTCTCTGTCTCCCTACTAGGGAGATTTAGTCTCTCTCTCTATGTTTGTGGCCACCAGGATTAAATGAGATGGGAAAATCAAAAATTTTGAGTTGTCACCAGAACAGGAATAAGGGTTAAATCTTCCAATGGAGACACCTGTTCTGATGACTGCAGTCTAAGAGGGGCTTGTGCCTCACTATGTAATATTTTCTCTCACCTTGTACCTCAGGTCAAGGAACGAAGGGAAATCTATCCAATGGGATATAGATGGCAGAAAGAAAACATTGGCCCCTATGACCCTGGAGCCCAACAGGGGGGCCATGATCTCTCTTTGTGTCGCTAACCACACCCTGGGCTGGGTCCGTCCACTTGCAGAATGGCAATGGGGTACCTGGTGCTGGAATGAAGCCAGGAACCGTCAAGCAGAGTTATCTACTATTCAAAGTATAGTCTCGGCTTGCCTTCAGCAGGGAGAAAGAGCAGCAAGGAGCGGCTGATCAGGTAAGCAGAAAATTTGTGCCAAAGCTGAACTGTTTGATTATGTTGACTATAACTGAAGCTACCTTCCAAAACCACAAAGTTTTCCCATTGTAATTATATTGATGCAGTATTCATCATCCAAATTGCTGAATAGCGTGCTAGAATAGGTAGTGTTAGGTTTTTGTTAGAGTAGGTAAAATGTTAAGGCTTGGCTGGCAACCAAACCTGTGTTTTAATCTGGGTCTGGTGAGTGATCCAGGAAGGGCTAGTATGACTCACAGGCAGCATCTCTGGTACCCCCCTCTACTTCTGGAACTTGCTGGAAACTTCCAGAAGAGTGGGAGGGAGGTTAGGAGGAGCTGCTTGGAGTATTCATGAGGGCCCTGACCAATTCCAAATAGATGGGTTAGCAGGGGGCAGGCCCCCTCAAATACTCTGGGTCAGCCCAGCTGGGCAGGAGAGTTTGGGTGGAAGTTGGAGATGGAGTGCTAGGAGGCTGTCGGTGGACCCTTGAGGCTAACCCCTTGTCGGGGGGGGGGGGGGTTGACCTTGGGCCTGGGAGCTCAGATGCAGCAGGGATGCTCTGATATGCCAAGGAAGAATTCTGTCCAGTGGCACAGCAGCAGGAGCCAGTGACCACGTCCGGGAGATTTCCAGGGAGAAGATAGCCAGGAGGGCTGGTGAGAGTTATAGTCGGAGAGGACTGGATGAGAGCAGTCTGAGATGGATGCTGAGTCAGTCTAGGAGCTTAGCCAAGAGATCTAGAGAAAGAATTAGCTGCAGCCAGGTGGGTTGGCAGTGCCTGAAGAGCTGGTACTGGGATCAGTAGCCACAGAAGCACAACCAAGGGGCTTGTGGTCCCTGCCTATATAGGGCATTTGCTGAAATCTGTCCTATTGTCAGATAACCTAACAGTGTGCCAGCTGGTCCTGGGAGTTGTTGTGCAAGTGTTGTGGTGGAGGAGCTGAGGAGTGTGCACATAGAATGTACAGAAGAAGTTGTCCCTGAAAAGTTATGCTAAAGTCAAGTGGGCATCCCATAATACCCTAAATCCCATCCAAGCTCAATACCCGTAATAAAAACACAAAAACAGAGCTCCAAGGACTCTTTCTTGACTCAAGAGTGCTGTGGAAAATTCTGTGTGCCAGGCTGTGCAGAGTGGGGGATCCCTTATTTAGCAGTGGCCCCTGTGGGGGTAGCACTACATGAACATTAGATTGTAAGCTCTAACAAGCAGGGCCCTCTACTTCCTCCTATAGTGAATTGTATTGTACTGTACTGTCTGCCCTAACATTGTGAAGGGATGAGCAAACTGTTGGCGCTATATAAATCCTGTATTATAATAATAATAATAATAATAATGAACATGTCTAGCATATCTAGCAAGCAATAGAGCTGTTTTAACAAACGTTATAGTAGCATTTCATGATGGATTGTGTGGGAATATCTTGTGATCTTGACTATCATACAGGGGCGGATCCAGGGGGGGGGCAACAGGACAATTGCCCCCCCCGAAAATATCACACTGTCACCGACTGACTTGCAGGCTGCAGCGCTGCTATGCCCAAGTCTCTCTCTCTGTCTCATCAGCGATCAGCGGCGCAGACTCGAGAGAGAGAGAGACTCTGGTGTATTACACAGCGGGACTGGACCAGGAGGAGCTAGGAGGTGGGTGGAGCTGAGCCGTTGGCTTGGCAACCCTGCACTCGTTGCTAGCGCCTGCCCGCCTGGCGTCTAGCAACGAGTGATGTCATTGAGACAGTCACGTGACTCACGTCAGACTCGGAGTCTCAGACTCAGAGCCGACGTCACGTGACAGGAGCTGCCTGGAGGAGCGGTGTAGTGTCATATTTTGCTCCCCATCATAGAATGCTCCCGAAGTGACGTTGCGGCCAGAAATTTAGCACTGCGCATGCGCGATGCGTTCCAAATGCTTGCACATGCGTTTCAGAGGGTTTCCGACAATGTAGGTCAGTGAAACCGTCAGATAATGTCACGGAAGTGAGGGGAGGTAATCGTGACATTAACTTTAGACAGAGCGGCGAAGAGAGAGCAGGTAACTGTGGCTCAGGGAGGGGATTACCTCCCCTCACTTCTCTGACATTATCTGACTGTTTCACTGGTCTGCATTGTTGCAAATCATTTGAAACGCATGGCGCAAGTGTTTGGAACGCATCGTGCATGCGCAGTGCTAAATTTCTGGCTGCAACATCACTTCCGGAGCATTCTGTGATGGGGAGCAAAATATGACACTATAGGGGCACTGTGTGACAGAGGCAGAGCGCCAGCAATCTTCCCTTTATGCGTCCGCCCCTGAGTTTGTTGAGTGTGCTGGCCCCTCCTACCTGCATCACCTCATCCCTCCATCTTGTCCATACTCATCACAATCACTCCCTCCGCCCCGACAGCAGGGAAGTGACGTGGCAAGTGACAATTGGCAACAAATGACAGGTGACATGGCAAGTGGCAATCTGTATCTGGTGGCAGGTGACGTGGCAAGTGACAATCCACAACGTGTAGCAGGTGACGTGGCAATCTGCAACATGTGGCAGGTAACGTAGCAAGTGACAGTCCGCAATGTGTGGCAGGTGATGTGGAAATCCGTATCTGGTGGCAGATGACGTGGAAAGTGACAATCTGCAACATGTGGCAGATGATGTGGCAGTCTGCAATGTGTGGCAGGTGACATGGCAAGTGGCAATCTGTATCTGGTGGCAGATGACGTGGCAAGTGACAATCTGCAAAGTGTGGCAGGTGACATGGCAAGTGACAATCTGCAACATGTGGCAGGTGACGTGGCAAGTGACAGTCCGCAACATGTGGCAGGTGACGTGGAAATCTGTATCTGGTGGCAGATGGTGTGGCAAGTGACAATCTGCAACGTGTGGCAGGTGACGTGCCAAGTGACAATCTGCAACGTGTGACAGGTAACGTGGCAAGTGACAGTCCGCAATGTGTGGCAGGTGACATGGAAATCCGTATCTGGTGGCAAGTGACAATCTGCAACGTGTGGCAGGTGACGTGGCAAGTGACAATCCGCATCTGGTGGCAGGTGGCGTGGCAAGTGACAGTCCGCAACGTGTGGCATGGCAAGTGACGATCTGCAACTGGTGGCAGGTGACACACTCTGGGCTCTCACTGATTCTGCATTATGGTGAGTTGAACCATTTCATTTTATATAACATTCTATATAACAATGTAATAATAAAAATAATGCGCTTCCAACATCCTGACACCATATTAACCATGGTGCCGTCATGATTGAAACGCTAGCACCAGCCATGTCCCCGATAAATTGCCCGCAAAAAAAAAACGTATTTTCTGGCAGTGCCCCTCCCGAGACTAGACTCTGGATCCGCCCCTGCTATCATATGACCTTTATTAAATCTAATATGCACAGTTTTATTAAGGAAGAACTTTTAGTTCATATATTATTTGATGCCCCGCTTTGTCACACCTTTTCTGGCTCTGTAGAAGCCAAAAATCCAATATATGACACCATGCCCTACCAATTTCCTAATAAAAAGGTGTCATGTGATTTTAATACTGAACAATGCAGACGCGCTCACAGCAGCGCCATTCCTGTGCTGGTCACACATGCTGTGTCAGTTTACAAGCTGGGAATGGCAATGGTGTCAGAGCAAGGCTTTCTGGGCACTCCAGGTAGCTGTATATCTGCAGATTGAGATCTAAGGCATTGCTGTCCCTGACTGCTAGTCTCAGGAGATCTGGAATGAGATTTAAGCAGCCCTTAGATGATTTGATTCTCTTTCCTTTCACCATTGGTGGAATTGCTTGATTCCCCCTCAACACTTGTCTCTTGAACCACTATTGTGTTCTGCCAGTGGGGGGCGCGGGAAACCTTCCCGTCCAGCAGAACACAATGGTTACTGCTAGAAACTATACCTTCCGGCAGTAATCACATGTAATCACAAATTATGGTTTCAGTACCAGTCTAGCTGGATTGCACTGGGTTCTGCTTGGCCACAGGTGTCGCTGTCCCCACTGGCAAGTGTGATAATGCAGTCTAGCTGTGCGTATTGAGTGCCATTCTTTCTCAGAGCCAGCCCAGTGGGAGTGTCATCTTGCTGTGCATTCTGGGAGAGGGTACTTAAGGTACTGGGATCACATGCTTCTGGGTTCCGGCCCAGAAGATCTTTCTGTCTGCTTGGTCCTGGTCCTCCTGACCAGCCCCCATGACCCTCATGGCCTGGGGTGCGGATCCATCCAATTTCAAGTCTCTGGGCTGGCTAGCCCAAGGCAAAGTAACTGGGAGGAGGATTCAAAGGTGGTCCTGTGCCATCCCATCTGTGGAGAGGCCCAGCAACTGGAGAAGCAACCAAGGGAGGACTCTTCGAGAGAAGGCCACGCATAAGGCTGGCTTCTCAGAAGGAGCCTGGAGGCTCAGTTGAAGGACACTAAGTGAATCTACACTCATAGGGTATCGCTGGACCGGCTGCAAGATACTGGTACCGTATGATGGCTCTCTAAATTTATCTACGTCCCTCATTTACATCCAAGTCTGTGGCAGAGACTTTCGTTCAAGTGTTCTACATCCAAGTCTGTGGCAAAGACTTTGCTTTATTTAAACACTCTATCGGCTGCTAGGCCTGGTGAGAATCCAGTTGTGAGCGCTAATTCTCTGGATTTCTATAGTGAGAGACTTTCTATCTTTTGCAGTTCCAAAAGTACCTGAACTTCCTACCTAACCCTCTACCCTTCTTTGAGAGACTGTTTTGTCTACTTGTTTTCAAATAAATATCCCAAAAGTGGATCCAGTGTCAGTTTCTGCAATTCTTTGGGCCATCTACCTCGGGAAACCCCTAGACACACATGAGGTCAAGAAGGTAATGGTAAGCCCAAAAAAACTAGCCGCTCCTTTGGGGGTCAGTGCAGTTGAAGGACACTAAGTGAATTTACACTCATACGGTATCGCTGGACCGGCTGCGAGATACTGGTACTGTATGATGGCTCTCTAAATTTATCGATGTCCCTCAGTTACATCTAAGTCTGTGGCAGAGACTTTCATTCAAGTGTTCTACATCCAAGTCTGTGGTAGAGATTTTGCTTTATTTAAACACTCTATCGGCTGCTAGGCCTGATGAGAGGAGGTCTATCCGGTAGCTGTGAGAATCCAGTTGTGAGTGTTAATTCTCTGGATTTCTATGGTGAGATACTTTCTATCTTTTGCAGTTCCAAAAGTACCTGAACTTCCTACCTAACCCTCTACCCTTCTTTGAGAGACTGTTTTGTCTACTTGTTTTCAAATAAATATCCCAAAAGTAGACTCAGTGTCAGTTTCTGCAATTCTTTGGGCCATCTACCTCAGGAAACCCCTAGACACACACAAGGTCAAGAAGGTAATGGTAAGCCCAATAAAACCAGCCACTCCTTCGAGGATCAGTGCTACATACATATCCCATGGTATCTTTCTGTCTGCAGCAGTGATTCCTGTGCTGACTCTGCCTCCTGAAACTCCGCCTCTCAGGACCTCTGTGGTCCAGAAGGCAGGCTCTGTAAACTGTGTGACACAGCAGTGCCTAGTCACAGGGCATAGTGAATACATTGTCATAGAATTAAATGTGTGAAGTTTACAAACTTCAAGATCATTCAGAAAAACTGGAGTAGTCTAGAAATAATTGGCATACAAAGTGGAAATTAATGTATGGGTTTACATTTTATATATAAGTACACTTCAAAACTTAACATAAAGCGATGTTAGCAGTCTTGTCAAGATGGCTAAATAAATTGTATTAGAAGCACTGATTTACCTGCCTTCCCTGAAGAAAACGTTGTTCCAGGTTTCCTTTGGTGTTGATCACATTCCAAAGGCCTAGGGAATTGGTCACATGATCTCTGCTACAAGTGAGACTCATTGGAGACTGGCGTATTGCTCCATCCAGCAGATATCATGAGATCACAAGCCCTTTTTTTAGCACATTTAACACTTTTTTGGTACATCATCCCAGCAAGACACTTAACATTGCTTTATGTTAACTTTTCAGTATAATCAGGGCTTTTTTTCAGAGGGAACATGGGGGAACGCAGTTCCGGTACCTCCAGCACTGAATGTATGTAATAGCATGGGGTGTGCTGGAGGGTCTATTGATGTTGGCTGCTGGGGGATCTATTGTCACTGGTGGGGATCTGATTTTGTGTGAGGGTCTATTGTTGCTGATGGCAAATCTACTGTTGCTGGGGGGGTCTTATGTTGCTAGAAGGGATCTACTGTTGAGGGAGAGGTCTAATTTTACTGGCTGCTGGAGGATCTATTGATGCTGGCTGCTGGGAGGTCTGTTGTTGCTGTTGGGGGGGGGTCTAATGTTGCTTGGGTGGATATTTTCTTACTGGGTGTAATATTTTGTTGTGGGTAGTTCGCTGTTGCTGCAGGGAATCTATTGTTGTTGGGGTGGAGTCCATTGCTGGGATTCTTTTGTCGCTGGCTGCAGGGGATCTATTTTACTGCTTTTCTTTTTATCATCAACACGTTCCATACAAACGATTTAGCACCACAAAATGATATTTGGTTCTGTATTCTCTAAACAGGGCAGTACCGGTAGGTGGGTAAGGGGTGGAATCAAGGGACGGTGGTCAGAGGTGGGTAGGGGGCAGAGACAAAGGGTGACTCAGACGGGCGGAGTTCCTGAACCTATTCTCTGAGAAAAAAAGCCCTGAGTCTACTTTAAAACAAGCTGGGTAGAGACAAAAAATTATTTTGGTTTTCTGGTCTAGGAAATTAAGAGAATTTTCATTTTATCAGCCCTATCAACTTCAAAAGGATATAGTTAGAGATCTACGGTGAAGACACTATTTTTTTTTGCAAATCTTTTTATTAAAGTTTATGCAGTAAACAACAGCAAGCAAACTAACAAACAAAGAAGAAACATACATTGGTCACGACTACAGTTACAGGCGTGATGTATACAGATTTGTAATACAAGACAGTTTGGTACATACAGAATATAACGGAGAGTCTAAGGCACCTCAATGGCCACAGATAGCTAGCTTCATGCGCAGCAGGACAACTTGGAGTTACAACACGCTACTCAGACATATGACATTCCCACTGGTGCAGTTTACTGGGTACTAGCAAAAGGTAGCTTGTTAAGTAGGCTGCGGGTCAGAGGCTGTGGAGGCGTCAGCCAGCCAGCTGGACCAGACCTTATCATATTTTTGCGGGCAACCCCTATTAGCATAGCAGTCTTTGTAAAGAGGCAGGCTGCCGTTGACCAATTTTTTCCACAGGGAGAGAGGAGGGGGAGTTGGCTTACGCCAGCTGAGGGCTATGGCCTTGCGGGCGTAGAAAAGGAGAAGCCCAACCAGGGTGCGTCGCGCCACAGTGGGAATAATATGATCTATCAGGCCCAGTATGCAAATTTCTATGGAGGGCGGGATCGATATGGAGGTGACCTGTGTAATGACCCTCAGTACTTCCTTCCAATAGTCGACAATGGCCGGGCAGGTCCAAAAAATATGAGTGAAGTCCCCCGGTATTGTCCCACATAGCCAACACCCCGGGGGGGAGGCGGGGTTCATTTTGTGCAATCTATATGGGGTGAAATATGCTCGGTGGACCATCTTAAACTGTATTAGCCGGTCTCTCAGGGAGACCAGGGATCTGAAAGGGAAGTCCCACATGTCGTCCCAATCATCATTATCAAAGGTGGGAATGTCGCGTACCCATTTGTCTCTGAGCTTTCCCAAGGTAGGGAGGGAGGTCGTTATCAAATGGGAGTACAGTTTCGAGGTGGGCTTATTGTCACATCTGGACGTGAGGAGGTCCTCCAGTGCGGACTGGACAACCTGGGGGGGAGACCCGGAGAACTGGCATCTGAAGGCATGGGAGAGTTGTAGATATCTAAAAAAATAGCTCTGCGGGATGTTGAAGTCAGAAATCAACTTGGGGAATGGGGCCAGCGATTGGTCGGAAATTATTTGGTCCGCTGTTTTAACGTTAAACTTAGTCCAAGCATGGGGTTCAGGTAGCTTGTAAAACTGCTCCAGGGAGGGGTTCAACCACAAGGGGGCAGCTGGAGAAAGGGCATTGGCAGGGTATTTTTCAAGTTTAAGTCCTGCCCCCCATGCACGCAACGTGGTTCGCATGGAGGGGGTCAACGGGTATGGGGCTTTTGGGCCACGATACAGTAAAAATTTCAGCGCTTCCAGTGACTTCACCACCGCCGCCTCAACCAAGGTGGCAGGGTTCGTCCTATCAGGAGTGAGCCACCAAGCCGCAGTAACCAGCTGGGTGGCTAAAAAATATTTGTACAGGTCAGGGCACGCCAGTCCTCCCTGGGAGGACGGACGTGTAAGCGTTGACCATCCATACCTGGGGGACTGGCCCCCCCAGATAAAGGAGGTAAAAAGGCTATGCAGTCGGGAGAAAAATGATTTAGGGATCCATTGTGGGGATTGGCGAAGTAGGTAGAGAAATTTGGGCAGGATTTTCATTTTTATCAGGTTTATCCGCCCTAGCAATGATAGGGGTAGAGATTCCCATGCCTTCAGTCGCAGCCGCGTCTCCTGAACCACTGGGGATAGATTCAGGGGTAAGAAGTCCTAAGCCTGCATCGAGACCACCACCCCAAGGTACCTGAAGCTCTCCACCCACTGTAGAGGTATATCGGGGGGGGCGGTGTCGCGGGCTGCTGGGTCTATAGGGAATAGAAGTGACTTTGACCAATTAACCTTAAGGCCCGTGATCGTGGAAAATGAGTTCAGAATTTGTAATGCCCCTCTGAGAGAGGAGTCCGCGTCGTTAAGGAAGAGAAGGAGGTCGTCCGCATACAGGGCGACCCTCTCCTCCAGCCAGCCAACACGCAGGCCCCTAATGTGCAGGGAGGTACGTAAGGCCTCCGCCAGGGGTTCCATTGCGATGGCGAACAGGGCCGGAGAAAGAGGGCAGCCCTGTCTCGTGCCCCTGGACAGAGGGAAGGATCGGGAGAGACCCCCCCCCCAGCTTAATGGCTGACGTGGGGTGCTGGTAGAGCGTCTGTAACCATGTAATAAATACCAAGGGGAACCCCATCCTGCGGAGGACCTCCCACAGAAAAGGCCACTCCACAGTGTCGAAGGCCTTTTCTATGTCCAGGGAGGCCACCACCCGGGAACCCTCATTGAGGTGTTGTGCATGGATGTTGGTAAACAGGCGTCTTAAGTTGATGTCAGTGGCTCTATTAGGCATAAAACCGGTCTGGTCCGTCTCTATCACAGATGACAGAAGGGGCTGTAGTCTCGTAGTGAGCAATTTGGTAAGGATTTTGAAGTCTGCATTTAGGAGGGCGATAGGCCTATATGAGGCGCAGGATGTGGGGTCCTTAGGGGCTTTATGGATTAGTATTATGTGTGCATGACTCATGGAGGTGGGAAGGGTGCCCTCCGCCAGACAGTGAGTATAGAGCTGGGCCAGCTGGGGGGCAAGAAGGGCCCCGTGGGTTTTGTAAAACTCCATAGGGAGACCATCTGGACCCGGGGATTTTCCTGCAGGAAAGGAGCAAATTGCCCTCTGTACCTCCTCCGGGGTAATGGGCTTCACTAAATTTTCTCTCTCGGCGTCCGAGAGCCAGCCGAGTGCCAGGGGGTCCAGCCAAGGCGCCAGGTCCTGTGGCGTGAGATCCGAGGGAAGCACAGAGGTATAAAGGGAACCATAGTATTGCCGAAATGCATCCAATATGTCTGGGAGGGAGGAGACCGATTCACCCGAGGGGGACACCACACTAGGTATCACCGTCAGGGGTAGGTCGTGTTGAGCTAACATTGCCAGGAGGCGACCGTTCCGGTCCCCCTGCTCGAAAAATCTTTGCTTGTTGCGGTAAAGATCCAGTCTGGTAAGCTCTGCGAGGTGAAGGTGTAATTCACGTTTCGCCGCGTTAAGGGCTTCAAAACTAGAGTCGGTGGGGTCAGCTGTGTAGGTCATAGTCTGGGTATCTACCTTGCTCTGTAGCTCAGTCGTGGTGGCGGCTTGCTCTCTACGGATCCCAGCTATGGAGGAAATATAATGACCTCTACTGAAGGCCTTGAATGCGTCCCAAGTAACCCCTGGGAGGAGGACCCTGCATTAATTTGCCAGTATTCGGCAAGGCGGGGCGGGATAGTGTTGGTCAAATCGGCGTGGGAGAGCCAGTGGGTTCCCAGGCGCCAAAGGGCTGAGGTTCGGGAAGTGGGGGAGCGGACATTAAGGAGGAGGGGGCAGTGGCCCGACAGCCCGCTGGGCAAATACGTGGCGTCTAGCACGTCTGATAGCATGGCTGGATTGGCAAAAGCTAAGTCGATGCGTGAGGACGTTTTATAGGTGGTGGAAAAGCAGGAGTAGGCCCTAGTCGAGGGGTGTTTCCACCTCCAGACCTCTGTCACTCCCATGGCCTGCGCCCAATTGGGGAGGTCCGAGGAGCATTGTTTGGGGGGGACCGGCCTGTCTAAGTCAGGAGCTAGAATAGCGTTAAAATCGCCCATAAGCAGCAGCCTAGCGGGGCAGTATGGGGTAACCTTTTCCAGGATAGTGTATAAGGTGGACGCTGAAAAGGGAGGAGGCAGGTATACATTAACCACAATATATCTCGTACCCCAAACTGTGAAAACTACTATCACGTATTTGCCCTGGGGGTCAGTGTGAATCTGCTCCACTGCACAGGGAAAGGATTTGCTGATCAGCACCGAGACCCCCCTGGCATAGGTAGAATAGGAGGCATGAAAGGCTCTCTGGATCCATGGCTTCTTCAGTGCCAACAGTTTGCTGCCCATGAGGTGTGTCTCCTGGAGCAGTATCATATGGGGGGAGTGCAATTTAAGATATTTAAACAGAACTGCTCTTTTAAATTTAGAATTGAGCCCCCAGACATTCCAGGATAGGATATTAAAAGAGGACATGTCACGTGTGGCCATCAGATGGTTCCGTTAATATTGCAAGGAGACGCCCATGGGTGCTAATATCATGTACCAAGAGCCGCCTAGACCCAGAGAGCCCACTGTAGAAAGAGTCATGACCAAACAGTAACCATACAAACAAAAAAGTAAATACATAGACAAAAAACAAAAGTACCCTTGGTGACCGCCAGGGTCAACCCTGCTCATATCTGGTGGCATCCCTGGAAACTGGGGAGCGACCAGATCAGGCCTACACCCAAAAAATAACAATTTAACCCCCTAAACCGTGCACGGCAACAGTGCAATGCCGCGTGTAAGAACGTGTAAAAGTCCTCTAGGGGGAAGTCCGCTGCAGTTAGTGACTTAGAGAAAAAAAAAAAAAAAAGGGGAGTAGAAGGGGAACAAAAAACAAAACCGCCTCAAAACAAGGGGGAAATATAGCTTCCACGGTGTATTTCAGCCGGGATGGAGAGGTATATCCCAGGCTCAGCTACAATCGTCACCGAGACAAGCCAGAAGGGGGGGGGAGCAACAACTTATCTTGTAAAGTTCCGTGTGGATAGCTCACTCAATCATAGGAGGTCACAGACATGTAAGGATGTTGGGCCGATACTTGGGCCTGGAACAACATAAGAGTTCAGTGTGTCCGTTCATGTTCATTGCCTTCCCCCAGTGAGCCCCAGACGACCCCCGGGCCCCCATGATGGATTAATGCACGCCACCTCAGCGCAGCCCAGTAAGCCAGGCATCCGCCTCGGCCGGCGTGTCGAAAAATTTGACAGTGCCCTCGTGCTGGACCCGCAGGCGACTAGGATAGAGCATTCCATATTTAATGTTGCGGTCCCGTAGTCTGCGCCGAACATCAGTGAAGGTCTGTCGTTTTCTCTGTAGATCCGGGGAGAAATCGGGGAACAGCATGATGCGTGCATTACCATATTGCAGATTCGGGTGCTTCCTGGCCTCAGCGAGTATGCGATCTCGATCACGGTAGTTGAGGAAACGCACCAGGAAGGCACGTGGGGGTGCACCCGAGATAGGTCGACCCATCGGAACCCGATGAGCACGTTCTGCCACATACGTAGGGAGGATATCGGTCAGACCAAGTAGATCTTTGAAGAAGGTTTCCGCAAAGTCTGCCGGGTGGTCTCCCTCCGATCCTTCAGGAAGGCCCAGGACCCGAACATTGTTACGACGCATCCGGTTTTCGGCGTCATCTGACTTCGCCACTAAAGGTTTAACCGTGTTGCGTAGGTCGGTGAGTTGGTCGGCATGTTGTCCCGTTCAATCCTCCACCTCCGAGATCCGGTGCTCAGATTCCGAGAGACGTCCCCGTATTTTATCCAGATCGTTGCGGATAAGGTTGCACTCCTCTGCCAGGTGATCGATTCGTACCAATAGAGATGTCCTGCTGCTTTCGATCGCTGCTAAGATCATGTTGGTGTCACCTGTGGGAGGCTGGGGTGAGGAGGGCGTGGGAATGTCAGCCGGGGGATCGTCCTCCATGTCAACCAACAAGGCCTGCAGTTTCTGGAGTAAGGCGGGGTCCCCGCGGGGGGATGGGGCTGCAGCCGGTGTCCTGGGCTGTTGCACAGTCTTTGGAGGCTTCTCTGAAGGCATCAGAGGGCTCTCCGGCAGCGGATCTCTGTAGCCGGAGCAAAGCAAGAGACGGGGACTGCGGAGACAGGAGGGCCAGCAGTCGGTATTATGGCGTAGTAGTATGGCTGCTACGTGCAAGGCTGGCGGTGCGGACAATGTCCTGGGGAATCCAAAAAAAGGGGGGGCAGAGCCTCAGGTGTAGATGTTGCGGGCGGCAGTCTAGCCGGGGGGGGCAGCTCCGGTGGCAATGAGCTACAAGGGGAGGAGTCAGGGGATCAGGATTGCGCACAGTTCAGCTGGGTGGAGCAAGAAGGACACTACACGTGGCACCGGAGTCAGGAAGGCAAGCCATAAAAGGTCTGGAAGTAGAGTCCGATGTCCAGCGCTGCGGGCGGGCCAGGGTGTCCTTAGAAGGAGTCCGGGGGAAGGGCAGAGGAGGCAGGAGATCCCCCGGGTGTAGCAAGATGGCCGCCAAGTGTCCGGCCGGAGCCACAAAGCGCTGTGCAGGAGGGCCAAAGCACGGGCTACAGAGGGGTTATGGCACTGAGGGAGGCTAAGAAGCTGGGGACAGGCCCAGGGTGTCCAGGAGGCTGGGGGTGGATTCCAGGCTGCAGCCGGGTGTACCAAGATGGCCGCCGGACCGGGTGCAGGGCTCAAGCCTAGGCCCAGCAAAACAGTGGCTGTAGCAGGAGGATGGACGGATGACAGGGCGGCAGGAGGGTTGGCAGAGTGGCAGCGACCAAGTCCCAGCAACCGGCGCCGGCCGCGGCGGCAGTCCGGCGGCCGGCATGGTAGGAAAGTCCGGTAGGCTGGAGGCTCTACTAGGCCGCACTAGGCCGCACCAGGCCGCGGCCTCGACGAGCG
Organism: Lithobates pipiens; assembly: GCF_037356315.1. NCBI lineage: Eukaryota > Metazoa > Chordata > Amphibia > Anura > Ranidae > Lithobates > Lithobates pipiens. The sequence goes on along the minus strand of NW_027507784.1, from coordinate 109,353,782 downwards.
GCACCGGGGGTCCCTCGGGCCACCAGGCCCCACCGGAGGTGTAGGGAAGCTGGCTGGAGGACAAGGGGGGGTCCCTTACCGCACCGCTGGTCCAGGAAAGGGGCTCCTTGCAGAGCACAGGCCTGAAAGATGGCGGCCGTCACTCGCACGCAGGCTCCCAGCCGATCGCGGGTCAGAATCCGCCCAATGGAGCCACGGACTGCTGCAGGCAATAGAGGAGAGCAAGGAGGTAGGGTCTCCGGCCGTTTTAGGGTCTTAAATAAGAAGGATGGTGAAGGATTGAGCTCAGGATGTCAGGAGCTCACCACTTAGACGTCCGTCGCCTTTCACATCCGGACACGCCCCCCGAAGACACTATTTTATTTAGTTCTTTAGATTAGAATTCTGCTTGAAGTGCAGCTTGTCTTCTGAAGTAACAGAACAAAACTAAATGTTGCTAGTTATAATATACAGCATATTGGAGAACCAAACCCATGAACAAAAATGTAATTTGGTGACTCTTACCATCCCTTAGATGTGGTAGCTGCATTTGCTTTCTTTTTTTTTGGCTAAGAACATTTTTGGCAATTTTTGTGGAAATTTTATTATATGGACGCATGTGGACATTTTATTCTAGGATGTGTGTTTTATAGCTTGTCATCTGTCTCCCTGTGTCTGATTTGACTGAGGAGCGCTCTAGCAGAGTGCACTTGGGTTGAATTGGGACCAGTGGTAAAACCATCAGTATGAAAACCTTCTCATGGGCTTGGAGACGGGTTCTCGGTGTGTGTGGGCGTTTGCCGGTTTGTAAGTATCAAGCGCAATACGCTGGGCTTCTTGTCTTCAAATGTCTAAGCACATTAGAGAAGCGAAGTCCGCATAATGAGAGAAACATATTATATCTCTGTTTTGGCTACGCTATCCCTCTTGGATACATATCTGTTTTTATAAGAGGACATTGATATCTGCCTTGTTGGTATACTCGTACTGTATATTGACAACAGCAGTAGCAATATCACCGCAAGCCTGTAAGAACAAGTAGAATGATCTTACTAGATACTGGTTACTCTGAGCAGTATTGAACAGGCTCCATGCTGACCAAGGTGGTGGATGTGCATGCATGTGGCTGGGCGGGGGGCAGTGTACATGCCTCAAGAAATGTTCACTTCTCCCCCCCCCCCCCACTCCTGTGGATGCCCTCCCTTGTACTGTTGTCATTTACTGTGTTGTCATTTCCTGTGATATCATTTTGCATGGAGGAAGCGATTGGCTGTTGGGGCCATGACTTCCTGTTTGCCATTCCTTTTGTTGCCCATAAATAATGGAAGTGCCTGTGCTCGTGAGGACAGACACGTCGAGACTCCGGCTTGAAGCAGCATCTTTTCTGATTCTATCTGGTGCTATTGAAGTACTTAAAATTCCTTATACCAAAAAGCTTAATACAAATGGGCTTTTAAGCACGAAGCAATTGCTTTGTGCTTTCTGTGCATTTTGACGCTGGAAGTGCACATTTTGGCGTGGTGTGGATTTGTGTACAAAGCGCAAGGAAATTTTCATGACAGCAAGTACAGAAAACACCTGCTGATCTTGTCACACATGTCCTTGTCACTTCCTATAAATGGAACTGAAAGCACAAACAAGCAAAACCTCCTTCTATAAACTACTATTCCCATGATCCCCCATGTAATTGACATGAACACAAACAGACATGTTTGAATTTCAGTCAAGGTGGCAAGCATGGCTCCTTCCATAGATGCCATGGAGAAGTGAATGTAACTAGGAAGGGATAGGAATTGTGTTGTTTGTAGGATTACGCGGTGAAAATAGAGAGAAAAAACAGAACAAATGTAGCCACCACATCTAAAGACAAGTAAACTGAAATATATTACATTTTTGTTTTTTTATACTTTAAGCACACCCAGTTATATATAGGGATGGGCTGAAACGACCCTCTGCTCCATTTGCATCTGAACTTTCGAACATCGTGAAAATTCAGAACCGAATAACGAACCCCATTAAAGTCTATGGGGCCCGAACTGGAAAAAATCAAAAGTGCCCATTTTAAAGGCTTATATGCCGGTAATTGGGTGGTGGTGACTTCACACCATAACCCTATAGAGGTACTCTTGATGAAAGAAAGACTTGACCTTGCTATCAAACATTTTAAAGATATGCACTTGTCAAACAGGTGCGGAAAATTAGTCTTTGGGTGTCGGTGGCGCCTTCACATTGTAACCCTATTGAGGTACTCTTGATGAAAGCAAGAATTGGCCTTGCTGTCAAAAATTAAAATTATATGCACCTGTCAAACAGGTGCAGAAAAATTGGTCTTTGGGTGTTAATTGTGCCCATGAAACCTGCACCAAAAAAAATTCTTTCAGATGAAATTAACACCCACAACACTAGGCAGGCTAGAAGTCAGAGATTCCACATCCCAAAACACTTAATCAGTGACATCGGCATTAGGAGCTTCATAGCTACTGGTAATCCAGGACTGATTCATTTAAAAAAAAAATGTCAGACGATCCACTGAGTCTGTGGACAGACGTGTTCTATTATCAGTAACAAAACCTCCAGCAGCACTGAATGCCCGTTTGGAAAGCACGCTGGATGCAGGGCAGCCCAGCAGCTCAATTGCATACTGGGCAAGTTCAGGCCAGTGGTCTATTATCATGACCCAGTAAGCCAGTGGATCGTCGACTGAATAGCTTCATCACTGTTTTCTCCCCTAGATAATCATCCACCATGTGATGCAGACACTGCTGATGGGATGTGGAGGCTGACAGCCTTAGGCAGCAAGGACTAACAAAATTGGGAAATGCATCGCTTAGTCGGCCGCCTTTTCCACCGCTCCTCACTTGATAAACAGAAGCCTCAAAACTACGTTTTCCCCCGACACTGTAACCTGGTGTTGGGAAAAACGTTAGATAGACTCCTCTTTAAGGTGTCCTCAAGAGATTTAATTTTCTGCACTCTCTGTGGGGACGGGATGAGTTCTCAGACTTTTCCCTTGTAATGGTGGTCAAAGAGGGATGCCAACCAATAGTGATCCTTCTCCTTTACGCCACGTATTCTTGGGTCCTTTCACAGGCCTTGAAGCATGAGGGAGCCCATGAATCGCAAATTTGTGGAGGCATGAGAAGCAGACTCCTCTGGGACACTTAGTATTATAGTATCTGGAACTGCCTCTTCCTAGCCACGTACTTTCCCCAAGGGTTCTGGGGATGGGAAACCATCTCTTACTGTTTGACTTATATCTTCCTCAGTTTCAATGCCTCCAAAACTGCCAGAATCCTCCTCCTTTTCCCTCTCCTCTTGTGTGTTCTGTGACGTAGAACAATGCTGTCTGCATAAAGTGGGCCTTGAACGGAAAGGAAGTCCTCCTCTTCCTACTTCTGCTCTGCCTTGAGTTCCCTGTCCATAATGCCAGGCAGAGTTGGCTCCAGCAGGAACACAACAGGGATTGTGTCACTGATGCATTCATTGTCATGGCTCACAATCCCTGTGACCTCCTCAAATGGTGACAGTACAGTGCATGCATCCTTTGGCATGGGGGAAAAAAGCTGAACCGGCCTGAGCCTGTTGTTGTGCAATACTCACACAGATACTCATTGACGGCTGCAGCATTGCCAAAGTTGAGTTCTACCTGGTGGGCATGTCACAAATCAGGCAGCTTACAGGCAGGTGGAATTCTCACTGGATTTCAGCCAACCGAGCACTGGCTGTGTATGACCACCTGAAATGGCAACCGACTCTTCTGGTCTGCTTTAGCAGATGTTCCAACCCTGGATACCTATTTAGGAAACTCTGCACCACCAAATTGAGGACATGTGCCAGGCATGGCACATGTGTCAACTTTCCCTGTCTAAGGGAAGACAGCAGGTTTGTACTATTATGGCACACTGCCATTCCTGGCTCCTGGCATGGCGTGAACCACCTCTGGGCCTACCCCTGCAGAGCTTCAAGAATCTCTGCTTCAGTGTGGTTGCTGACCCCTAGACACACCAGCTGAATTACTGCATGGCACCTTTTAGCCTGACTCATTCAATAGCCCCTTGAACGCTTAGGGGACTTCAGCAGAGGAGGGCATAGATGAGGAGGATGAGGAGGGGGTAGAACTGACAAATCTTGCATCATCACCACTAGCTTTATGGAGACATGGGGGCACAATAAACTTCAACACCGAGCCCTGTCCTGCATCCTTCCAAGTTGCAAGCAGAGTTACCCAGTGTGCTGTGAATGAAATATATCATCCCTGACCATGCTTGCTGGACCACGTGTCAGCAGTAACGTGGACTTTGCGGCTAACTGCCTTGCCCAACAATGCCACAACATTGCCTTCCACATGATAGTACAGAGCTGGAATGGCTTTATGTGAAAATAAATAGCTACTGGGAACCTGCCATTGTGGAACAGCACATTCTGCAAATTCCCAGAGGGGGGCAGAATTCACCATACAGAAAGACAGAAGTTGTAGAGCCAGCAGCTTTGGCAAGCTTGCAGTTAGACGCTGGGCATATGGGTGGCAGTGACTGTATCTTTTTATTTTTTTTGCTGCAGCAGATGGGGCAGAGATATTTGATGGCTATAGTCTACAGCTGGCGGTATGCTACTGGCAGATGTGCTGGAAGGACCTGAGACACCCTGCGCTATACCATCATCCCTGTCAGTGGAGGCTGCTGAGAGTTTATGAGGTATAGCGGGGCAGACTGAGGTGAGTAAGGAGGAGGAACAGAATTGATCACTTTTGTGTGGCTTTCAATTGCTCTTACCAATGAGCTGAGTGATGGGAGGTTAAATGTCTTGTCAAGCATGTGATACCCAAATGGCTGGTGTTTTTGCCATGCTTTATGTGCTTGAGACAAAGTCTGCAAATTGCAACAGTGCGATCGGCTGCACATGTGCTAAAAAACCCTCAGACAGCTGAGCTGTAGGCCATAAAAGCTCCACAATGTGATGGAATAGGGTGTCTGTTCTCTGCTCTTCCATGCTGGCTGCCTCGTTGGAGTTGTGCCTCACCCTCACTTTCCTCCTCTGCTCTATCCGACCCCCAAGTCATGTCAGAGACCTCATCATCATCATCTCTTCCATCCTTTTTACCACTGGAGACAACTTGGCAATATGCTGCAGCTGGGGAAACATGACTGTCAATTTGTGTAACAGTGTTCTCCCCTCTCTGTAGGCTCATGTTTCTGCCTCCCTCAACCTCAGAACCAACATCTGACGCTGTGTTCAAATAACTCAGCTGTCTACTTCATGCCTGATGCTGTGGCAGGAATAGCTGTGGACAAGGAGGCAGGTTTAGCCCCTCTGGCAGTTGCAGTGGACTGCACACTAGTCTCTGCTTGGGTGACAGAGGATGAGGAGGATGAGGATGGTTTAGTAAGCTAGTCCGCCACCTCCTCTGCATGCTGTGGCTGGGTAGCACAGGCAACATCACTAAATTAGGCCCTGGCTGAGTGGCTGAGGACTGACTACATCCACCTTTGCCTGTGGACACATACGCTGTTGGCCCCCTCCCAGTGTCAATGTCTGTTTCGCCTTATTGTCCTCCCAGGCATGACGGGGGACGGGGGGGGGGGGGGTGTTGATGAAATGTGTTGAAATGTGATGAAATGTGTGGATGCACTTTAATCAATGGAAAGTGGTGTTTGGTGCACTTTAACTTGATTATTCTCTACACAGACACACTCCACTGATACACTATAATATACTGCAGTAAAACTGCACTGACGCACTGCAATATACCACATTACTGCAATATACCGCGTCAAACAGAAATATACTGCACAGAAATATACTGTGTTAAATGTGTAAAATATACGGCGTTAAACTTGCAGTAACGCACTGAAATATACGGTGGTAAAATTGCAGTAACGCACTGAAATATACTGCGTTAAATGCCATGTAATGTACTAAAATATACGGTGTTAAACTTGCAGTAACACACAGAAATATACTGCATTAAACGGCATGTAACGCACTGAAATATACAACGTTAAGCTTGCAGTAACGTACTGGTATATGCTGCATTAAACTGCGTTAAAAACTTACAGTAATGCATTGAAATATACTGCGCTTAACATGTGCTAATGCACTGAAATATACTGCATTAAACGGCCTGTAACGCACTGAAATATATGGCGTTGAACTTGCAGTAACACACTGAAATATACTGTGACTGAACCATCACTAGATTCACACTAAAGTGACACTAAAGTAAAAATGAATGGTCACTCACTACACTCACAATGACTGAACTATCACTAGATTCACACTAATGTAAAGATGAATGGTGGCCTCTGGTCACACTACACTCACACTGTCTGAACTACCACTAGATTCATACTAAACTGATATTCTACACTGGCAATAAAAGACCAAAACAGCACAATGTTGCACACTAACTGTCTAGTAGCACTAAACAGAGCCCTTTTCTATCTCTCCACAAGCTGATCTCACACTATAAATAGCCGCTATTGAAAGAATACTTTTATAGTGTGGGGTGGAACTAAGAGCAATGAACCATGTTTGGATTGTGTCCAATCATGGCTCTGACAGTGCTCTGTGCCCTGATTTCATTGCTTCAGCCAATCAGGGATTCCAATGCACTGTGCGGCAGCACAGTGCATTGTGGTCATTCGGCGGGCGGAACAAATGGTCAAATGCCCCGATAATTGTGGTGTCCGTTGAATGGGCGAACAGCCAATGTTTGGCCTGAACTCATGCTTGGGGCCGAACCGTTCTCCCATCCTTAGTTATACAGAAACATGTAAATCAGCAAGCTTGGGTGTATATGTTTATATTCTTGTTGAATGAAAATCTTTCCGTAAAAATTATTTTCTTGTAGAAATTGAATCCGAGACTGATAATTACAAGAAGCTATTTTTCCCATTAACTACCTCAGTACCATCATGCTTCACCCCCTTCATTACCAGGCTATTTTTCAGTTTTCAATGTTGTGAATGACAATTACTTGGGCGTGCAACGCTGTTTCCAAATGAATTTTTATGGCATTTTTTTAGACACCTATTACTATTACCTTTGGTTTTATTTTAATACTATATAAAGGAAAAATTACCAAAACATATAGTTAAATATTCAGGTCATAAACAGAGGGATCAGGTGAAGGCGTTAATGTACAGACCACACACAATTGGGAGGATGGAGATGAATGGGTTAATGTACAAATTTGCAGGATAAGGAAGGTGAAGGGTTAATATAGAGCACATAGCAGAAACAGGATGGTGCTGACATACAGTTGTGCTCATAAGTTTACATACCCTGGGCGGAATTTATGATTTCTTGGCCATTTTTCAGAGGATATGAATAATAACACAAAAACCTTTCTTTCACTCATGGTTAGTGTTTGGCTGAAACCATTTATTATCAATTAACTGTGTTTACTCTTTTTAAATCATAATGGCAACAGAAACTACCCAAATGACCCTGATCAAAAGTTTACATACCCCAGTTCTTAATGTATTGCCCCCTTTAACATCAATGGCAGCTTAACCACTTCAATACAGGGCACTTATACACCTTCCTGCCCAAATGAATTTTGAGCTTTCAACACTGTCGCACTTTGAATGACAATTGTGCGGTCATGCTACACGGCTCTTTCCATTTACACTGTGATCAGCTGTGATTGGACATGGCTGATCACGTGGTAAAAAGTCTCTGCCAGAGACTCTTTACCGAGATTGTAGTTGCGGTGTGTCAGACTGACGCACCGCAACAACAATCGCCGCGATGGGTGCGCAGCGGCTTAATATCATGATCACTTCATATGACGTCCGGTCAGGATATTGAAACCACTTTGCCACCGTCATTCTGCTATATGGCGAGCGGTAAGTGGTTAAAGTCTTTTGTGGTATTTGTGGATGAGGCTCTTTATCTTCTCAGATGGTAAAACTGCCCTTTTCTCTTGGCAAAAAGCCTCCAGTTCCTGTAAATTCTTGGACTATCTTGCATGAACTGCACATTTGAGATCTCCCCAGAGTGGCTCAATGATATTGAGGTCAGGAGACTGAGACGGCCACTCCAGAACCTTCACTTTATTCTGCTGTAGCCAATAACAGGTCAACTTGATCTGATAACCATATCAGGCAGTGCTCTAGGGACCGCTCCTGATTTATGATTATGAATATGGTTACTATGTGATGTCAATGTCTATATGTACAGGGTATACTATTAAACTAATTGTATATTATTTGTTATTATAATAACTATATTTCAACTTTTCTTTTTTATACCTATTTTTAATAAAATAAGAAAAACATCTTTTTAGGTCTTTTTATTTGGGTGCCTATAAAGTCCATCTCTTTTATGTCATTTTTCAATTAAGTCAATTTCGGGACGATGGCACCCCACTACAGGTACTTTCATAGTGTCACCCTATGTTAAAGTACCCTTTTAAGAATCAAACTATATTTAGTCAACAGGTCAACTTGGCCTTGGTGTTTTGGATCATTGTCATGTTGGAATGTCCAAGTATGTTCCATGTGCAGCTTCCTGGCTGATGAATGCAAATGTTCTTCCAGTATTTTTTGATACCATACTACATTAATTTTGCAAACAATTTTGACCAAATTTCCAGTGCCTTTGTAGCTCACACATCCCCAAAACATCAGCGATCCACCTCTGTACCTTTCATCATAGGCCTTGTTGACTCCTCACCAAATGTAGCGTTCATGGTTGTGGCCAAAAAGCTAAATTTTGGTCTCATCACTCCAAATTACTTTGTGACAGAAGGTTTGAGACTTGTCTCTGTGCTGTTTGGCATATTGTAACTGTGATACTTTGTGGCATTTGCGTAGTAATGGCTTTCTTCTGGCGACTCAACCACGCAGCCCATCTTTCTTCAAGTGCCTCCTTTTTGTGCATCTTGAAACAGCCACACCACATGTTTTCACAGAGTTCTGTATTTCACCTGAAGTTATTTGTGGGTTTTTCTTTGCACCCCGAACAATTTTCTTGGTCGTTGTGCCTGAAATTTTAGTTGATCTACCTGAATGTGGTTTGGTTTCAACAGAACCCCCTATTTTCAACTTCTTGATTAGAGTTTGAACACTGCTGATTGGCATTCTCAATTCCTTGGGTATCTTTATAGATCCCTTTCCTGTTTTATACAGTTCAACTACATTTTCCCGCAGATCCTTTGACAATTCTTTTGCTTTCCCCATGACTCAGAATCCAAAAACCTCAGTGCAGCACTGGATGAAAGATGCAAGTGTCTGTCAGGAGTCCAGAAATGCATTGACCTTTTATATACAAACACACACACACTAATTACAAGCAGATCACAGGTGAGGATGGTTACCTATAATAGCCATTCAATCTCCTTTGTGTCAACCTGTGTGCATGTTATCAGACTAAAGTCACCAGGGTATGTAAACTTTTGATCAGGGTCATTTGGGTAGTTTCTGTTGCCATTATGATTTAAAAAGAGTAAACACAGTTGATTGATAATAAATGGCTTCAGCCAAACACTATCCGTGAGTGAAAAATGTTTTTGTGTTATCATTCGTATTCTCTGAAAAATGGCCAAGAAACCATACATTCTGCCAGGGAGGAATACAGAAACTATTTACAGGGTATAATCACAGTATCCCACGTCCCAATTGATGGAGAGGAGGTTGCTGTCAGAATTCAGAGCCTGATTTCACCGGTCGACCCCAGCTGGGAATAATCAGTGTTATACAGCTAGACCTAGGTAGTCATGTCATTTATGTGACTATACTGTTAGTGTCGGTTCACACTGAGGCAGCACGACTTGCAGCGCGACTGACTCAGGCGACCTGGACACGACCGCTGTGGCGACTTGCAAAATGACTTCTCTATAGAAGTCAATGCAAGTCGCCTCAAGTTGCCGCAAAGTCGTACAGGAATCTTTTTCTAAGTCGGAGCAACTTGTGTCGCTCCGATTAGAACGGTTCCATTGTACATAATGGGACGCGACTTGTCAGGCGGCTAAGTTGCCTGACAAGTCGTCCCAGTGTGAACTGACCCTTAAGGAGAGGGTCAGAGGAGGAGTAATGAAGCCATATGTACCACAGTTTGGTGTGTTTGTCCCAAGTATCTCCCTCCTTCGCCTGCAGCTCCTCCATAAGCGTGGTGTCGTTAATGATGTCTATCCATTTATGAAGGGGGGGGATAGCCTCTGATTTCCAAAATTTCCAAAACAGTGTGATGACATGACGAGCAGCTGACAAAAAGAATCTAAGGAGGCTTTTTTTTATGTGATCTAGTTGGGCCAGGTAGGATGGATAGCAGAGCCACCTTAGGGGAGGGAATGAGAGAATCCTTATACATGTCATTGTAGATTTCAAAAATCTGGTTCCAAAAAGGACAAACTTGACCACATTCCCACCACACAAGGAGGTAGCTACCTTTTCCTCTGTGACAGCTCCAGCAGATGTCAGTATTATTGGGGAACATCCTGTGAACTGTGACTGGATCCCTGTGCCACTGAGATAGGAGTTTGTAGTTCTTCTCCTTTGTGAACCCAGAGAAAGATGATTAAGTGTAAATGAGGTATGCTATTGTCCTAGGGATATTTCAGTCCCCAAATCCCTGGACCACTTCTGCGTGAAGTTAAGTAGTGCATTATGGGTATGGGACAGAATTCCTTTGCATATCAGAGATAGGGTATGCCTGGGGTTCTGAGTGAGACTACACATGTCCTCAAAAGCTGTAAGTGGTCTGTTGATCTTTCCGGAAAGGTGTAGGGTTTTGCTAAATTGCAATAGAGACAGCATGGATAACCAGTCAGGTGTGGGGGGGGGGGGGGGGAACGGTGGCCCTGTTGTGGTTGAAATCGGCCTGCAGTGGTGTGGACGATTTGACATGCCGTGAGCCATCGATTCCTTTCATAAGAACCACAGTGCCCCAAGGCATTGTATGCAAGGAGTGCTGGGTTTTCAAATAAGGGGGTCAGTGGGCCGGGGTCTGTGGACAGCGCATAGGTGAGTTGTTTACCGTACCATAGGGATAATGCTGCCAGTGTCAAGGGGGAAAGTTCTGTCATGGAGCGGAATTTATATGATATGATATCCCCAGAGCTTGTTATATTTAAAATGACTGACTAGAATCCTTGATAACAGAAGAAAACTACCAGGCAAGAGCTGTAAGTTCTATGCTTTTTCTCCCCTCCTGAAAGCAGTTACTTTAAGAGTCATTCCAGGTATTACCAGAAGAGGTCTCCTTCCTGCACTGCCTTTATTCATATGACTTTATCCTTGCACATGGGAGTTTCTAGGTGTTTTTTTTTTTGTAATGGTCTCTCTGTTATCCAGTTACCTTAGTGTTTTGCTTGTAGCCTGCCCCAACCTTTGTTTAGTGTTTCTTTAACTAAGTCTCTTTTGTTGCCTATGATGTAAGCTTGGTTTTGTCTTGTTTTCCTCCTCATTTATTTAATCTGCATTTTTGTTCCCAGTGATATGTTTTTTCTACTTTGTGCTGTTTTTATTACATTGTTCTATGAATTGAAAGATATTTTCTAAGAAGCGTATATTCCATTTATGTGTTTTACTACATTTAAAGTGGTCCTAAAGGCAGAAGTTTATTTACCTTTGTGCATTCTATGCATTAAGTTAAAAAACCTTCTGGGTGCAGCACCCCCCCATACTTACCTGAGCACCTTCTCGATCCAGTGATGTGTATGAAAGCAGCGGCTCTCCCAGGTCTCTCTCTCTCCTCAGTGGCTCACACAGCAGTGGGAGCCATTGGCTCCTGTTGCTGTCAATCACAGCTAGTGAGCCAATTGGGAGAGAGTAGGGGATGGGGGCCATGCCACACTCTGTGTAAATGTCCATTTACAGGAGTGCTGCTCAGGGGCAGGCCTGCTTGAGTGCCCCCATAGCAAAAGGCTTGTTATTGGGGGCCATTGGCAGGGGAGAGCAGCTAAGATCACCAGTAGGGGACAAAAAAAAATAAAAGAGTACTGGGGCTGCTTTTTGCAAAACCATTGCACAGAGCAGGTAAGTATAACATTTCTGTTATTTTAAAAAATAAATACAACCTTCAGAGTCACTTTAAAATACAAGGTTCAATTTATTGGAGACCCTTAACCCCCTCCCCATAAAGAAAATCTTGATGTTGAAAAAATATATACTAGTTAAGAAAGAAAAGCTACTTGCCTTACACCCCAGCCCCATCATCTTGCAGAACAGGGCAGGAGGCGGGAAGACCAATTGACATCACTTGCATCTCCAGGTGAATGTAAGTCAAAGTCTGGATAGATATTTATTTTCAATATTTATTTATTTATTTACTGTATTTTAATGCAAGTCCCACTTTGAATACAGATCTCACATGATTTTCAGTATTTTCAGTGCATCTACATCAGAGGTACACCTCTGTTCTTGAATGTTCCTTCCCATTTTCAATGTACAATTTTAATACAAATTTCAACTATTCTTAACAATGCAGGCTAACATGCATTTGATGTATGCAATGATGCACATCACAAACGCACAATTTCTGGTTATGGATTGTTATGCAACGCAAATAAAATGCATTATGTGGATATTTTATTTTATTATTTTTGTTTATTATTTTTGTTATTATTTTTTTGTATTTATTTTAAAATTCATAATTTGATTTCATTTGGATTTTTTTAATGAATTTAAACAAAAAAAATTGTGATGTATTTTATATTTATTGGTGTGATTTAAGATCTCAATGGCATATTTAAAGTCCCCCTGTTTTCCTTTGGATTCTACCATTCATACTCAAGCCCTAGTTTGAGGTGTGGGCACTGCCAATGGATGGTATCCCTTTTTTGAAGGTATCTCCACTTATATACTTTTTCAGTAATCATGTTTGAAATTAAAAGGCAGCGTATGCCAGACCCCTGGGACGTGAATGTGTTTTAAGTGTTTGCAAATTACCTGTTAGAAAAATCACCTCTTCTTATTTGCTTATGACAGATTTATGCTGTTTAATATTAACATACTGATAACAGTTGATCCAATGCCAGGCCATGTTGAAGTGTAACAATGTAAAGTGTATTTACATTGGAAAAAGGCGCGGTGTAGAGCACGGTAATAGCCAAACACAAGAATAATAGTCTGTCCATAAAACAAAATTGGACTTTGACATGTAGTTGAAGCTGTGCTAGATATAGCAACCTTCTATATTTCATGGCCAACTGTTATCTCACCGCAGTATAACTGTCAACAACAACAATACGTTTCCTCGCTAAATAAATAATTCATCAGTATATAACAGGGATTTGGGAAAATACTGCAAGACTGATACAAATCCAACATCCTTACTAGACATGTAATAGTGCTGCCTTGGGTCTAAACAGTACAGTGTGTAAAGCAATAGAAATGTATATCCAGATCCTACTGAAATCTTGAAACACCCCCACAAAAATCAGTACATATAGTAATAGCTTTGCAGTTAGCATTGAGGTCTTGGTGCACAAGGAATCTGTGTCCAGTTCCCACCAGAACCTTATTAGTATGGCTTTGGTACGTTTTCTATGTGGTTGTATGGGTTTCTTCCTTCAGTCTAACAATATATTGGTAGGTTTTACTTAAATTGTCCCTAATAAGGTTTTAGATAACCATGGACATTAGAAGATGACATTAGACATTAGAAGATCCATATGTCTATGCGTTTAACCAGTTCAAATTTTTTGCACACATGTAAAAATCTTTATTTTTGCCAATAAAATTACTTAACCCTCTAGAATATTATATCTTTTCTAAAAGCAGAGGCCCTGTAGAATAAAAAGATGATGACATTTTTTTTTTAATGTCACATGATATGTACAGTGGTGTGAAAAAGTGTTTGCCCCCTTCCTCATTTCCTGTTCCTTTGCATGTTTTTCACACTTAAGTGTTTCGGAACATCAAACCAATTTAAACAATAGTCAAGGAGAACACAAGTAAACACAAAATGCAATTTGTAAATGAAGGTGTTTATTATTAAAGGTGAAAAAAAATCCAAACCATCATGGCCCTGTGTGAAAAAGTGATTGCCCCCTAAACCTAATAACTGGTTGGGCCACCCTTAGCAGCAACAACTGCAACCAAGCGTTTGCGATAACGTGCAATGAGGCTTTTACAGCGTCCTGGAGGAATTTTGGCCCACTCATCTTTGCAGAATTGTCCTAATTCAGTTACATTAGAGGGTTTTCGAGCATGAACGGCCTTTTTAAGGTCATACCACAACATCTCAATAGGATTCAGGTCAGGACTTTGGCTAGGCCACTCCAAAGTCTTCATTTTGTTTTTCTTCAGCCATTCGGTGGTGGACTTGCTGGTGTGTTTAGGATCATTGTCCTGCTGCAGAACCCAAGTTCGTTTCAGCTTGAGTACACAAACAGATGGTCGGACATTCTCCTTCAGGATCTCTTGGTAGACAGCAGAATTCATAGTTCCTTTTATCACGGCAAGTCTTCCAGGTCCTGAAGCAGCAAAACAGCCCCAGACCATCACACTATCACCACCATATTTTACTGTTGGTATAATGTTCTTTTTATGAAATGCAGTGTTCCTTCTACGCCAGATATACTTGGACACACACCTTCCAAAGAGTTCCACTTTTGTCTCATCGGTCCACAGAATGTTGTCCCAAAAGTCTTGGGGATCATCAAGATGTGTTGTGGAGAAATTGAGACGAGCTTTGATGTTCTTTTTGCTCAGCAGTGGTTTTCTCCTTGGAACTCTGCCATGCAGGCCATTTTTGCCCAGTCTTTTCCTGATGGTGGAGGCATGAACGCTGACCTTAACTGAGGCAAGTGAGGCCTGCAGTTCCTTGGACGTTGTTGTGGGGTCTTTTGTGACCTCTTGGATGAGTCGTCGCTGCGCTCTTGGGGTAATTTTGGGTGGCCGGCCACTCCTGGGAAGGTTCACCACTGTTCCATGTCTTCGCCATTTGTGGATAATGGCTCTCACTGTGGTTCGCTGGATTCCCAAAGCTTTGGAAATGGCTTTATAACCCTTTCCAGACTGATAGATCTCAATTACTTTCTTTCTCAATTGTTCCTGAATTTCTTTGGGTCTCGGCATGATGTGTAGCTTTTAAGGATCTTCTGGTGGACCTTACTGTGTCAAGCAGCTCCTATTTAAGTGATGCCTTGATTGTGAACAGGTGTGGCAATAATCAGGCCTGGGTGTGGCTATAGAAATTGAACTCAGGTGTGGACAACCACAGTTATAGTATGTTTTAACAAGGGGGCAATCACTTTTTCACACAGGGCCATGATGGTTTGGATTTTTTTTCACCTTTAATAATAAACCCCTTCATTTACAAATTGCATTTTGTGTTTACTTGTGTTGTCCTTGACTATTGTTTAAATTGGTTTGATGTTCCGAAACACTTAAGTGTGACAAACATGCAAAGGAACAGGAAATGAGGAAGGGGGCAAACACTTTTTCACACCACTGTATGTAACTGTTTCTTAAAATCTAATTTCAAGGAAAAAAATCTAATAAAATGAGTTTTAGTGCAAGTACTACCCATATTTTGGTAAACTATAAAAGATAAGGGTGTCAAGTAAATAGACACCAAACATGCCAAGTCTTAAAATTGTGTACACCTGTGATATTGCAAAAAACAACAGTACTCATAAATCTTCATAAGTGATGCTTTAAAAGCTTTTACAGCTCATCAGTTTAGAGTTTAACAGGAGCTCTTGTGCTAGAATTATTGCTCTCACTCTGCCTTTTCACATGTGTGGTGCGACCGCAATTTACATTTGCGCAATTGTGCAGGGTAACATGGGTTACGGCAATCTTTTTTAAAACATTTTTCAATACATTTTCAATACATTTTATTGTAATTTTATTTTTTTCTTACTTTTATTTTTTTTACTTGATTTCTATCACAAGGGGTTAATAACCCCCCTTGTGATAAAATTGAGCAGGTGACAGGTACTCTTTTTGGAGTCATTGTGGGTCTAAATGACCCCAATGTCTACCCAGCCCTTCACAGCATCTAACCAAGCACAGATCTGCTTAGTTAGTGTCCTCTGGCTGTACCAGGTAGGAAAAGGTGGATCACTTCTGGTTTAATTTTTTTATGTCAAAGCAAGGGATAAATATGCCTTGTCTTTCCCTTCAGAAGCTGGCGGTTGTGGTCCTGGTAAGCATGGGAGAGCTCAGGAACTCCCGGGGGCCCGTCGCCAGGGAGGAATGTCTATGGCCTGGAGCAAAAGTGGAACTTGGAGGAGGGCCAGCATGACTGGGGTGGGCAGTTGAGGCAGAGAAAATAGTGGTGTGATGGGGGTGGTATTAATCCGCTTACCCGGAATGGTAAGTCCCGAGGATGGGGGTTTCCTGTGGGCGTAGAGGGGTGGAGGATTTGGTCAGAGCTCAGACGGAGCTTCTCATAGTATCAGGAAGGTTTCTAACACCCACCCTCCCTTGTTTGTTGTTTGGGGGCTACATTTTTTACCAGTTTTCTGGTCGTACGGAGTTGGGATGGTTTCAATAATGGGCAATTCTTGGTGGGGTATGTTTTTCATGACCGTTCACGTTATGGGTTGCTTTATTAATAGTCATAGCAGCAGTGGAAGGTCTATGGGGTCTTTGAAGGCAGTGTTGGATAAAATAATGGAGATTTAGAGGGGTTGGGCCATCTGGTGGTATGGGTATTCCTTCTCTTCCTAATAATACAATGATAACAATGTTTGTTTGTTTTTGAAAAAAAAAGTTTTTATTGACCAATTTACAGTTTGAACATATTTCTGCAGGTTATAAGGCAATACTGGAGAAATGCATATAACATAGATATGTGGCTTATGTACATATAAACACAACATGACAGGAACTTATACAGATTGAACAATGGACTCAACTAAAATCTATTGGGTGGAAAACCTTCTGTCTATACTATTCATGAGATTCCGCGCTGAAAGGGGTTATGGCTTTACGATCCCGCAGTGCATGTGTCCGCGGATGCAAGCCACCTAGCCCAGATTTTGTTGTACTTGTCTGGAAAACCTCTGTTAATGTATATAAACTTCTTGTAGGGAAGTGTGTTATTTATATCTATTTTCCAGTTTTTGAAGCTGGGGGGAATGGGTCTCATCCACTGTCTGGTTATAATTTTTTTGGCAGAAAACAGTGTTTCAAGGAGGAATGTTTTAGTGAATTTGTCCATCTCGGAGTCGGGGAATATCCCCAGTAGGCATTGTTTGGGGTCGAGGGTCAAAGGGGATCCCATGTCATCATGGAGGAAATCTACAATCTGCTTCCAGAGACTCTGAAGGACAAATTAAATGGAAGAATGTACCCGTCGCCTGGTTACACATTGTACACAAGTTAGAAGACTGTTGCCTAAAGCGGGCGACTCTTACAGGATACAGTCTTGCATGAATCCAGTGCTTCACTCCACTCCTTATCCTCCACCTCTCTTTCCCATCTTGGTTTAAAGCTGTAAGCTAGTGTGGTTGATGATAGGGTTAGGAGCATAACATAAAAATCCTCACCCTTAACTACTACCATAATGACATTAGGGGTGGACTGTGGTAAAGGTTGGGGGAACTGAGTTTGAGCTGTGTGGCGCACTTGAAGGAATCTAAAGAGTAGGGAATTGGGCAGCAGGAACTCGTTTTGGAGGCCCTCAAAGTTTTTAAGTGTGCCATTGGAAATTATGTGGTGTAAGTAATATATCCCATGTTCACTCCATATCTTTCTGTCAGTGATCAAGAGGAATTCTGAGAGTAATTTATTGTGCCATAGGGGGGGGGGTATAATCGTTGTATTTTGGGGTTGTTAACATTTTAGAGGCAATGTCCCATATGCGCCTATATTGGTACAGAAGGGACCCACAATCTCTTTGAGCCCCCGTACACACGGTCGGACATTCCGGCAACCAAATCCGTCGGATAAATTCCGACGGATTTAGTCCGGAAGAGGTCCGGAAGAGGTCTGGAAGTGGTGTCGCATACACACAGTCGGACTAAGTTGTCGGAAGTTCCGGTTGCCAAGAACGCGGTGACGTAAGCCACGTACGACGGGACTAGAAAAAGGAGGTTCAGCACCACGTCCGGCACCCTTTGGGCTCCTTCTGCTGATCTCGTGTTTATCGGGTGTTAGTAGAAGTTTGGTGAGAGACGATTCGCGCTATTCAGATTTGTGCTTCAGTTCAGTACTGCTCTTCAGTTTCTGCTTGTCTTTGTGTATCTAATTATCAGTGCATATAGTCAGTAAGCATTTGTTTCTCATTGTGGAGTATATCTTGGTATAGTACGCTTTGATTTGCATTGCTTATTGCCTGTTTGCTTCTGCTTTTCAGGTCGTTCTTTCAGGCATTGCTGTTTATCGGTGCTTTCTGTTGTCCATTCTGACAAGCCGACCATTTTAAACCATGTTTCGTGTACATACTCGTTGTAGAGTTTGTGCTGTGCAGGGGCTTGGTGTTGGGCTTTTAGCTTTCACACAAGCCCGGTCCATGAACAGGGAGAGGAGGCGTTTGTAGACCAAGAATTGGTTGCGCCGGCGTGACCAGTTCTCACACATGCCTTTGCTTCGTGAGATCCGGGAGAATAATCCTGATGATTTCAGGAATTATCTCCAGATGGACCCCATTTTTCACCGTCTGCTGGCTTTGCTGTCCCCTTATATCACCAGGCAGGATACCTGCATGCGGGAAGCCATCACTCTGGAGCAGAGGCTCATCGCCACGTTGCGCTACTTGGCGACAGGGAGAAGCCTTCAGGACCTCAAGTTCTCCACAAGCATCTCCCCCAGGCTCTGGGGATCATTATTTCAGAGACCTGTTCTGCCATCATTCAGGTCCTGCAGAATGACTATATGAAGGTAAGTTTTCTCCTTTAACATCACATTCTATGTATTTAATGATTGCTAATGTCTTGGATTTCTTTCCTCATTCCCTAATTATCATGATTGCAATATGCTCTAATTCATATGCTCTGCCCCTTTGTCCTCATGCATGCTGGAAGCTTTTCAAGTTCCTTTTTTGTCCTTCATGCATATTTGCCTCACTAACTTCCCCACCATGCTCTTCTGGGCCCATAAAACTATAGTCTAGTCACTTACCAATGTCTTTTGTCAGCTCCATAGTATTGCTTTCCCCTAAACACCCCCTAAAATGTCTACAAATGTTATGTGGGTGCTTCAATTCATGCAGAGGGACATTTTTTTATTTTGGTTGGGCCAAACTCATTATGAACCCCCCTCCCCCCAACTGCTAGGTCGGCTGATAGCAATCCTCTATCTGCTGACTTTACCAAACCCAATACACACTCTACCTACCTTTTTTCTGGTTACATTTATGGACAAATTCACCAAAGCATGTAGTGCAAGGGCCTGCCTCAATACTTTCAAATGCTATATTTTTTTCCCTATTATTATCTTAATAGGTAATAGCAGAATGTCAAAATGTGCTTCCATTTTGTTTTATTTTTGGTATTATGACACTTCTTACCTGTCCGGTGGGCTGCCAATAGTGTAAGTAAGGAGGGGCTTCCCAAAGTATCACACATTATTTAGGCATTCAGCTCTCAATCAAGTGGAGAGGGTTACCTGTCCAAAACACCCCCCCCCCCCTTCATTTTTTGCAAGGGCCCATCAGATGGGGGGGATGGAGGGTGATGACTCTGATAAGGGGACCTTATACTTTAGGCTTTAAATACTCATTTCCCAAAATGTTATACTGATCTTGGCCCAAAATGTTGGTGTCTAATCTGCTTGCAATGTTGATGTGCAAAATTACTAATTTTTTGTCTTGTTTCACTCCACAGTTTCCTTCAACGCCACAGGAATGGCAGACTGTGGCCTCCCACTTTGCCAGTCGTTGGGACTTTCCCAATTGTGGAGGTGCAATTGATGGGAAACACGGCCGCATCGTCCCACCCCCCAACTCGGGGTCCTACTATTATAATTACAAGGGGTTTAATAGTATCGTGATGTTGGCAGTGGTGTCAGCGACCTATGACTTCCTGTATGTGGACGTGGGGCAAAATGGCCGGATGTCGGATGGTGTAGTGTTCTCACGGACAGAATTCTACTGGCGTCTCCAGAGTGGCAGTCTGGGCTTGTCACCCCAAGAGGTGAATCAGGAAGGACTCCCGTTCGTCTTCCTCACGAATGAGGCGTTTGCCTTGGCAAACCATCTGATGCGGCCTTTCCCGATGAGGACCCTCACCCCGGATCAGAGGATCTTTAATTTCCGGCTGGCCAGAGCCAGAAGAGTCGTGGAGAACACTTTTGGAATACTGGCCAGCCGGTTCCGCCTTTTTTTAACACCAATCCACATGGTGGAATATAAAATCAATCAAATAGTGCTTGCCTGCTGTGTTCTGCACAATTTCTTGAAAAGACATTCAGCAAACTATGTGGTCTCAGTTGGGCCAGATGCAGACTTGCCAGAAAATGAGAATCTCAAGACCCTTGAATCTGATCGTCCTGGCTTGCCCCCCCAAAGCGCCCGCGAGGTCCGAACCCAATACATGGAGTACTTTGTGGGTAGGGGGGCTATTGATATGCCAGACAATGTCTGAGAGGCATTTTTGTAATACATTTTTCTTTGAAACTACAATAATCTTTGTTTTCATTTACTGCTTGGCTTGGTTTTAGGTGTCTCATAGGTACATTTTTTTATTTTTGTTGTTGTGCCTTTTTTTTACAACAGTCCAAACCCAAGTTCTGAGCGAGATGAGGTGACAGTCTCTTCTTTAGATAATCTTATTATGTTGTGGGTCTGCTACACACACACCTTGTTTTTGTTAACTAA
Organism: Lithobates pipiens; assembly: GCF_037356315.1. Classification (NCBI taxonomy): domain Eukaryota; kingdom Metazoa; phylum Chordata; class Amphibia; order Anura; family Ranidae; genus Lithobates; species Lithobates pipiens. The sequence goes on along the minus strand of NW_027507784.1, from coordinate 109,333,085 downwards.
TGTATGTAGTGCGTTACTGACCAAAATCTTGTTCATTTTCCTCACCATGGCAGAAATATGTGAGGTCAGGAAAATGGCATGATTGGGAAAATTTACACATCACTGTGGGTGTTATTTACTAAAGGCACATCCGCTATGCACTACAAGTGCACTACAAAAGTACACCTGAAACTGCACTTGGAGTGCAAAGTGGAGTTGCCTTTAGTAAATAACACCCATTGTCGCCGAAAACAAAAATTTCTCCAAATACTGCTTTTGCGCATTGAAAAAGGAAGCCACACATTTTTGATAATTTAACTTCAAAGCACATTCACATGTGTGTTTAGAAAAGGGTTTTACAACAACCCAACATATTGGGTGTATCAAAAACATTATTTAAGGTAATTTTTTTGTAACTTGGCGTTTTTGTGTAAACAGGCATGGATCAAAGCGTAACATACAGAACACAGGAACTTACAAAGTTCAACTTTGAAAAGTGAAGACAATATCAGACATGAGTATGTAAAACTGGGCTGATATTGCCTTCATCACATGGGGTGTCACCCCTGGAAAAGCCAAATTTGGAAGATGCACACAGTGTGTCAACATGTGCTATTTCCCATCATAGGGGATCAATCTACATGTTTTGGGGCTGCAACCCCTTCATCTCAGCCACTCTCCTTAACCACTTTCAGACCGGGCCAATTTGCTGGTCAAAGACCAGACCACTTTTTGCGATTCGGCACTGCGTCGCTTTAACTGACAATTGCGCGGTCGTGCGACGTGGCTCCCAAACAAAATTGACGTCCTTTGTTTCCCACAAATAGAGCTTTCTTTTGGTGGTATTTGATCACCCCTGCGGTTTTTATTTTTTGCGCTATAAACAAAAATAGAGCGACAATTTTGAAAAAAACGCATTATTTTTTACTTTTTGTTATAATAAATATCCCCCAAAAATATATAAAAAACATTTTTTTCCCTCAATTTAGGCCGATACATATTCTTCTACATATTTTTGGTAAAAAAAAATCGCAATAAGCGATTATTGATTGGTTTGCGCAAAAGTTATAGCTTTTACAAAATAGGGATAGTTTTATAGCATTTTTATTAATAATTTTTTATAATTTTTTTTTTTACTAGTAATGGCGGCGATCTGCGATTTTTATTGTGACTGCGACATTGTCGGGGACCCGTCGGACATTTTTGACACATTTTTGGGACCATTGTCATTTATACAGTAATCACTGCTATATAAATGCAGTGATTCCTGTGTAAATGACACTGGCAGTGAAAGGGTTAACCAGTGGGTGGCAGTGTAGGGGTTAAGTGTTCCTAGGGGTGTGTTACTAACTGTGGGGGGGTTGGGCTTTCATTTAGTGTACACTGATCTCTGCTCCAATCACATGGAGCAGAGATCAGCGTCACTAGTTGCTAGGCAGAATGGAAAAATGTTGTTTATACAGCATTTCCTCCATTCGGCTGCTCCGTGAGACGATCGCGGGGATGCCCGCGGCGATCGAGTCCGCGGGTCCCGCGACCGGACTCACGGGGGTCCCGACCAGCGCGGGAGCGCGCCGCCGGTGGCGCGCTCCCGATGGCAGGGCGGCATCGAATATTGGACGTACATGTACGCCAATATGCCTGCCTGTGCCATTCTGTCGACGTTCATCGTCGTGCGCTGGTCGGGAAGTGGTTAAAACACGTACATTGATCCCCCATGATGGGAGATAGGGCATGTTGACACACTGTGTGCATCTTCAAAATTTGGCTTTTTGTAAAATACAAAATTTGTTGTTTCAAAACACAAAAATAAAACCCTAGCTAGTTTGGGGTGTTTCAGACTCTCCCCAAAACATCAATGATGTTCTTCATTTTATTTTGAACATCATTGATGTTTTTCTGTATATTTTCTAAATGCCGATTGCACCCCATTATCTCCCCAATCAGGATCTGGGCACTTTCACTGGTAAAATGTGATTCTTCTTCCACATCACCTAAAAAAAAAAGCAAAAAAAAACACCATGTATTATAACGACATACATTGATGAGCTTACCGGAAGCTGTGGTCTCCGACACTCACCTGTTGTGGTGACAATTTGTCCAACTTCAACGATCTCTCCTTCCTCCTCCTCCTCCTCCTCTGCTTCTGGTGTTGGAATTTCGCCTTCTTTGGGAGGTGTGGGGTCCCTGGTGTCCTCAGACTTCTGAGTCTTCTCTCCCCTATGAGAATGTAAAAAAGGAATACTTAGCACACAGAGGGCAGAAATAGGAATATGAAACATTGCTTGGAAGTGTCGTACAATTGTGTTTTTTGGCCGTGTTCAAAGGTGAGAACATTATTGTGGACACTTTGTTAAGCTGGAATACTTACCTGCAGTGTGAAGAAATCTAGTGAAGTGTAATTTGGGAAAACATTGTGTTGGGAGTGGGCTAACGAATGATGTTTCTTACGAACGATTGAACACATGAACTTGAAAGTGGCCATTTTAAACTGTACAACATGAAATCAAAGCACATGGAGCATTATGCAAGCAAGAATAATCATATGAACACACCACAACTACTTACTTTTTTGAAGAACTCGCTTGATCCTTCTGTACTGATCGTGCTCCCTCAGTTTCAGGTCTGACCAGCGTTTTCTCAGTTGATCCTTGGATCGTCGTACCCCAAAATTCTTCTGAAGACTCTTCACAACTTTAGTCATGATCTTGGCCTTTCTGATATTTGGGTTTGGGTAAGGTCCATACTTCCCATCATGGTCGGTCCTCTTCAATATGTCCACCATCTCCAACATCCCTCCAAAAGACATATTTGAGGCCTTAAATCTTCTCCTCCAGGATCGGGACGTTTCAGGCTCCGGGCTTTCCTCGCCCTCCTCCTCGTTAGTGGGCTATTCATTGAACTGTTCAGGGAGCTGCCCTGCCTGTGGCAGATGAACAACCCATTTTCTAATGACCGAAGAAAGAGGAAGGCAGCGCTGGAGAAACTTCTTGCTTTGGGCATCATGGTCCCCACGGCAGACATGACCTATGTGATGTTTAAAATTGGTGCCATGAAGAGTACATATGTCAGGGAGAGAAAGAAGCACCTGGAGTCCCTGAGATCACGAGATCCAGATGCCATTTATTACCCCAGGATGGTGTACTTCGAGAGGCTGCATTTTCTGGTAGACCAGGGGGGTACCCAGGCCACCACTCAACCATCTTCCTCAAGGCTTCCTTCACCCCCAGCTGAGGCTTCCCACGTCCAACCTGGGCCTTCCAGGCAGCAACATGTGGAGGGGCCCAGCTTGAGACAGGTATAGCATTGTTGAATATATTTACTGTTGTACATTTAATGATGTTAACTAGATGTTATTATTGATCAGTAAGTTGTGATTTAACAAAGTGGTTTACATCTCAATAGACAGTAGTAAGCAAAAAGGTTTGGCCCAGAATGAAAAATGCTGGGCTCAGAATGATAGTCTGTTCTATTTGGTAACATTCAATTTGCAACAGTCATGAGCACAAAATGGTGTGATTGATGAGCAAAAAACTAAAACTATGTCCCATTTTCATACACAGGAAGACCTCAGCCAGGGGGAGGCTGTGGCAAATGGCAGCCGGGAGGTTGACCATCGCCCTCCTTCTCCTCCTCCTGCAACAACTACAGGAGCCCAGCCACAGCCAGGAAGGAAGCCTGGAGGGAAGTGCCCAAGGAAGATGAGAGAGTGATGGCCTGGGTTCAGTCTGGTCTGACAGAAGATGCAGCCTCTTAAAGAACCACATCCTGTGGACATAGATGGCATCTGCTCTTCCTGATCTCTAGGACTTCTGGAGCAGACTTCTCTCCCTGAGATATGTACTCCCCAGGCCACCAATTTAGCATTTTTGAATTAGTTCATGTCTGCCCTGGGGGCCAAAGGCTTCGCCAAATTGACAAGTTTCTCCAGCGCTGCCTTCCTCTTTAGTTGTTTGACACCTAAATAAAGGTTTTTTTTGGTTTGAAGAAATACTTGCGTATGTGTTTTACTTCAATAAGGACAGTTTATTTGTGAGCAGGCAGGTACATTTCAAAAATACAAAGTGAAATGAACAACAAGGGGCACCAACACTAAACAACCTCCTGTAGATTAAAAAAGAAAAACAAAATACAAAAAAGATAATAATGGTGTTGTGGTAAATTGAAACCCAAAACACACCCCAAAAAATGCAAACTGTCAAAAAAGGAGATGTTGATGATAAAAATAATAAAAACAGTGTAGCGCTTCAATAATAATAAATGTGATCAACATAAATTATAAAAATAATAATATAACAAAAATCGCATAAATATAAATGCCTAGAGATAAAAGTCCAACATTAGGCGCTCATTCCACTATGTAGCTGGCATAGGAGTGACCAAGCCGTCACAGAGAAGGAAAATGGTGTACTAGGCGAATGTATTCATGTGGGTCTGCTTGACTGTAAACATCAGAGAAAAGTAGATAAATACTTCTTACCGGAACAGTTGGACTCACACAGTCATATGACGGTTGAGTCTAGAAGGCTTGAGGTCACAATCTGGGACCAAGGAGTGTAAGGAGAGAGGTCTGTTGAGCTGATGGAAGAGCTCCGGGCGGTTGTAGGCTCAATGATGGATCCTTTCAGATGGAACGTCAAAGTAATCAAGCTCAGACGCAGCCTGTTGTACCAATACTCCAACCTCCCCCGGATGAGGAGGGGGGTGTTGTGAAGTTTTAAACCAAAAGAATGGAGAAAAAGAAAAAAAGGCTCCACATGGTGCGGGTCAAACGATATAAAAAATGTTGGTTTATTGAAGTCAAAAGATAATTAATGACTTGGTGATCACGTAAAGAACAAAATGAAATTAAAAGCAATGTGGGGTGCCAACAGCTCGCCCAAAAAGATGATAAAAATAAACCACAAAATTCCCCAAAAAAAAAAGATTGTGTAGATGTGACGATTTAAAATATTGTATTGCTGAAATGACTAAAAAGACTCAAGAAATACGTTCGGGAGAAGTGTGTGTGACTATAAGCATCAAAAGAAGTTCATTCTTGCAGCATTGTAAAGAACAAGAGAATGCGCTTCATGAAAGAATTTTTAACATTGCAGCGTGACGAATGTGCTATATCGATTACGATAGTTTTACCTGAGTGAGCACTTCCGTGTCCGAATTTGATTGTGAGCATGCGTGGCACCTTGTCCATCGGAGTAGGCTACACATGATCGGACTATGTCCGATCGGAGCATGTTGTCGGAAAATTTTATAGACAAGTTGGAAAACTTGGTCCATCGGATACTCAGAGGGAAACAGTCTGATGGAGACCACACACGGTCGGATTATCCGACAACACGGTCCGATCGGACACCTTCCGTCGGAATGTCCGACCGTGTGTACAAGGGCTGAGAGTTATTCTCACTATGACCCACTGCGATTGCAGTAAGTGGATCTGTGGTTTGTTGCGCCCACTGTGGGCAAAGGAGCGTGAGGAATCTGAGACTGACGGTTTAGTCCATGTGGTATAGCTGAGAGCGTTGGGATGCGAGGTAATAGAGATTCAGGTCAGGGAGGGTCGTTCCGCCCAGATCAGTAGGGTTCTTAAGGACTCTCCAGGCCAGCTTATGTCTGTTGGTACCCCAAATGAATGTCCTGAGTATGGGCTAACAATGGTTTTAAGTTTGTTGTATCTGGTAGGAAGTGAGCCGGTGTAAGTTGCGGATGGGGGCCTTTCATGGGATAACAGATACAACGAGAGACAAAAAGAGTTTTTTTGGTTTAATGGTTACGTATAAAATGTATTATATGCATTGCGATTGTTTATGTTGTATTTCATTTGTTGTAATAAAATGCTGCTACAGCCATTTGACTCCAAAACAATATGTGTCGTCTGGCCAATCTTGGGGGGTGAAGGAATGGGGTTTAATTGTTTAATTTACAGGAAGCCTGAGCCTCTAGGAATCTGCACATCCCTCAGTCATACCACTGCCCGCTGTGTGAAAGTGAGCCCAGGGAGCCGCCGCACCACTTTAACTTTCAAGCCCACAGCCTGCTGAACAATTGCATTATTATGCTCCTGCAGCAACCAGCTTGTGATTAACAGTTTTTTGAACTGGTTAATGATAGATAATCCCTGGAATATTCAATTGTTGTCTTTATTTTATTTGTTTCCTTGTAAGAGTTTTAATTACACATCCTTCTAAAGAGCAATTAAAAGGCAGTGGCACAGTCAGGGGGTCAGGTTATATGCCAGTAGCTATAGCAGTAGAGATGCTTCCACCAACCAGGATAACTATACTATACAAGCAGGTCACTCTGACCAATGATTCATGCTCACCCGAGGTGTGGTGTCTAAGCACAAACCATTTTTTTTACCAGAACTCCTGATGGTGGAGATGGGATTTGCTGCATGTTAGTAACAGGTCGCAGTTCTCAGGATTTCCCCACCAGGAGGTGAGCAAGCCGGGGTCCAATAGTAGCTTTAGCAGTGAACGAGGTGGATGGAAAAATCTGTCCCACCAGGACATTGTGGAGTCCAGACACCAATAGAAATCTGTCTGATCCCTGTTGCACTGGCCAGATTTAGAGTCAGTGTATGGTAAACTTTGATCTCCTCACCAGAGACACATACAGCAGGTGATATGTGCTCTTTTGGAGACATTAGGAGTCTAATAAACCCTGACAAGGCTTTAATCCTTTTCCACTCTTAAAAATTAACAAAAAAATTGGCTTAACTTACGATTTGATATAATTTTTAACCCCTTATTGGCCGCCCCACATACATTTACTGTTGCAGGGCGGCCGCTCTGTGCCAAATCACATACCTAGTATGTGATCTGACACTTCCAAGTCTGGGGCACGTGCCGCCGGTGACCCGCTCACGCTGTGATTGGACACAGCAGGAGCCAAATCAGTGGGTCCGGCAGACGTGCGATCGTTCAGGAGAAAGGCAGAACAGCGGTCTCTGAGGCCGCGTACACACGCGGGGACTGTTCGCCCAACTTTGTCCGTCAAACAGTTTCAGCAAACAGTCCGCTCAAAATTAGCATGGACGGACATGGCCACACACGACGAACGAACAGTTTGCTGAAACCGTGCGCGATGACGTGAACGGCACGTACGACGGGACGAAAAATACGACGTCCTATACACTGCATTATAACTTTCGGCGTGTAAATCCTTTCTGAGCATGCGCGGAACTTAGTTTGACGAACAAGCCTACACACGAGGGGACTGTTCGCTGAAACAAAGTTTCAGCGGACAGTTTTTCGTAAATTCCGAAAAACCTTGTTCAGCGGACTGTTCGCTGAAACTGTCCGCTGAAAGCCCACACACGAGCGGACTGTCCGCCGAAACACTGTTCAGCGGACAAAGTTGGGCGAACAGTCCCCGCGTGTGTACGCGGCCTGAGAGGGGAATATGCTGATCCTGTGTTCCTGCTGAGCAGGGATATGGATTTTTACATTCCCCAGGCAAAGAACCCCCCCCCCCCAATTAGTAAATACACCCAGGGAACACATTTAACCCTTTGATCGCCCCTGATGTTAATCTCTTCCCTGCCAGTGTCATTAGTACAGTAACATTGCATATTTTTTAGCACTGATAACTGTATTAGTGTCCCCAAAAAGCGTCAAAAGTGTCAGCTAGGTGTCCAATTTGTCTGCCGCAATATCACAGTCCCGTTATAAGTCTCTGATCGCTGCCATTACTAGTAAAAAAATAAAAATAAAAATATACCATAGTTTGTAGCTGCTATAACTTTTTCGCAAAACAATCAATATACACTTATTGGGATTTTTAAATATAAATGTGGATTTCTTTTCATGGATACAAAACTAAACAAGATATGATATACATCCTGTTAACTCCTGATGAAGGAGACAACTGTTTTCTCTGAAACGTATTGGGTATAGGATATTGTATCTATATGTTGTATACCTTGATTTTTTTTAAGTTGTTCATGACCATGTTCACTACTTTATTTATATATTTCCTTGAATAAAATCATCTTTTTTACTTCAACTTTTTCATTGGTAGTGCCTTTAAAGTCGCACCCTAAGGCCGCGTACACACGGGCGGACTGTTCGCCCAACTTTGTCCGCTGAACAGTGTTTCAGCGGACAGTCCGCTCGTGTGTGGGCTTCAGCGGACAGTTTCAGCGGACAGTCTGATGAACAAAGTTTTTCGGAATTTCCGTAAGACAGTCCGCTGAAACTTGGTTTCAGCGGACAGTCCGCTCGTGTGTAGGCTTGTTCGACAAACTAAGTTTCGCGCATGCTCAGAAAGGATTTACACGGCGAAGGTTGCATTGCAGTGTATTGGACGTCGTATTTCTCGTCCCGTCGTACGTGCCGTTCACGTCATCGCGCACGCTTTCAGCGGACTGTTCGTTCATCGTGTGTGGTCAAGTCCGCTCATGCAAATTTTGAGCGGACTGTTTGTCGGATTGTTTGACAAACTAAGTTGGGCGAACAGTCCGCCCGTGTGTACGCGGCCTTAGGGATTCCCCTTTTCTCTTTGTCCTTCATGGGATGTGGCACACTGGGATATCTATTTTCTCAATTATTGGGATTTTGTTTACCAAATATATACAGCAGAGTACATATTGGCCTAAACGTTTTAAGAAATTACATTTTTTAAAAAAAAAATTTTATTGGCAATGTTTTATAGCAGAAAATAAAAAAATATATATTTTTTCAAAATTGTCGGCCTTTTTTTGTATATAGGGTAAAACAAACCGCAGAGGTGATCAAATACCACCAAAAGAAAGCTTTATTTGTGGGGGAAAAAAAGGACATCAATTTTATTTCTGAACAGCATCGCATGACCATACAATTGTCAGTTAAAGTAACGCAGTGCCATATTGCAAAAAATGGCCTGGTCATGAAGGGGGGGTAAACCTTCTGAGGCTGAAGTGGTTAAATTACATTTTTATTTTTTTATAAAAAGACCATCCTTTTTTATAACCAATTATCCTTTTTAAAAAAACTAAATGTAACCAATGAAGATAAGTTATTAGCATCGCTGTGTTTACACTCCTACATTATATATACATACAAAGAAAATAAGTTCTTATAAATCTACGCATATATGTAAACATATTTATATTAGTCAAACAATATTAAAGACTAACTAATATTGACGAAAACAAATATGTTTACAAACACTTGTATAGAGTGTAAACACAGCGCTACTATTAACTTATCTTCATTGGTTACTTTTTGATTTTTGTTTATTAATTAGGGAATTATAGCGGCGGCAGTAGTGTTATAAATAAACGTATGTTAACAGATTTATTATATATATATATATATATATATATATATATATATATATATATATATATATATATATATATATATGTCATTTTTCATAGAAAGTGCATTTCACAGCCAAAGTAAGAAACAATGATATCTAGTAAGACCAGATAACAGGAAGGGTCACGTAATGTGTTCAACATATCAACTGTCCCGGCATTACACAGTATGGATGGCATGAATGAAAACACGGAAATATATATTTATAGCAAATATTGTCGGTGCATAGAGCCGGGAGGGCATTCCACCAGTTACATGCAAGACCCAAAACAGGTATTCATGGGGGCAAAAATAAGCAGCAAAAAAAACCTCTTATGCCCCCTACACACGATCGGAATTTTGGTCGGAAAAAGCTCTGATGGTTTTCCCGATGGAATTCCGTTCAAGCTGTCTTGCATACACACGGTCACACCAAATTCTGTCCGTCAAGAAAGCAGTGACGTACAACATGTACGACGGGACTAGAAAAAGGAAGTTCAATAGCCAGTGGCCAATAGCTTCCGTCTCGTAGTTGAATCTGAGAATGCGTGAGTTTTTGCGCGTCGGAATTGCATACACACGATTGGAATTTCCAAAACGTTTTCCTTCGGAAAAAATTGAGAACCTGCTCTCAATCTTTTGCTGGCGGAAATTCGGCCAGCAAAATTCCGATGGAGCATACACACGGTCACATTTTCTGACGAAAAGCTCTCATCGGTCTTTTGCTGGCCGAAATTCCGACCATGTGTATGCTGTATTACAGTATATTGGGGGACAGGGCGTCTGGATGGCCAGCTGAGCCCAGAGATGGGACACTAAGACAGGGGTAATGGAAGTGAAGATATTCACAGTATCTGAATAGCCCATATCTGAGCTAAGCATACGAAGAAAGAGGGGCAGTCAGGGGGGAAAGAGGGTAGGGGATCTGAAGTCTCTAGTGCGAGATAGGGATAAAGTCAAGTATAGAGAAACAGGGAGAGAAAACAGGTAATGCCTCTCGCCTAGGAAACATTTTACGTTGGAAAAATTGAGAACCTGCTCTCATGCCCCGTACACACGATCAAAATTTTGGTCGGAAAAAGCTTTGATGGTTTTCCCGATGGAATTCCGATGGGATTTCGCTCAAGCTGTCTTGCATACAAATGGTCACACCAAATTACGTCCGTAAGGAAAGTACTAAAATACAACACGTACGACGGGACTAGAAAAAGGAATTTCAATAGCCAGTGGCCAATAGCTTCCGTCTCGTAGTTGAATCTGAGAATGCATGAGTTTTAGCATATCGGAATTGCATACACACGATTGGAATTTCCAAAACTTTTTCCTTTGGAAACATTGAGAACCTGCTCTCAATCTTTTGCTGGCAGAAATTCGACCAGCAAAATTCCGATGGAGCATACACATGGTCGCATTTTCTGACGAAAAGCTATCAACGGTCTTTTTCTGGTGGAAATTCTTCCAGCAAAATTCCGATGGAGCATACACATGGTCACATTTTCAGACGAAAAGCTCTCATCGGTCTTTTGCTGCCCAAAATTCCGACCATGTGTACGCAGCATTACAGTATATTGGGGGACAAGGCATCCGGATGGCCAGCTGAGCCCAGAGATGGGACACTAAAACAGGGGTAATGGAAGTGAAGATATTCACAGTATCTGAATAGCCCATATATGAGCTAAGCATACGAAGAAAGAGGAACAGTCAGGGAGGAAAGAAGGTAGGGGATCTGAAGTCTCTAGTGCGAGATAGGGAGAAAGTCAAGGACAGAGAAACAGGGCGAGAAGACAGGTAATGCCTCCCGCCCAGGGAGCAAAGTTAATCCAGGAGGTCAGGCAGGTTGTGAGACCTCTCGGAAGTAAGCATCAGTATACACAAAATGCTGTCATGGTTTCCAGGTCTCTCAAAAGGTCTCCGCCCGGTTGTACAGGGTGGCGGTGAGATCCTCCATATCTATCAGCTCGTTCATATTTTATTTATTTTTAACACATTTTCTTTGGATAGGCTTATCGCAGAGTAGGGCTTGATGTTTTTTCAGTTATCCTTTTTAGTTTCTTTACTTGTAGTAGGAGAAGATTTAACATGAAATACTGGACCTTATACCCTAAGAAGGTTGTCTCTTTTTCCATCTACTCCTTCCTTAATATCATGCTGTCTGTGAGGCCCGAAGTAAGTTCCTACTGCATTCTAGGGAAAAAAATGTTTTTCAGAAAATAGAACAAAGGTTCTTGTTTTTTCTAAAATGACACTGCGGTCATGTATAATGGCAAGTTTCGATTCAAAGGTTTCCTATTTGTAGGGATATTTCATTACAAACATATGTGTGGATAAAAACCTATTTTTCTCTTTTCTACTTATTAGTTTAGTCACGGTCCTCTGCACTCATTTGCAAGAAGATATACATAAAAGCTTTTGATTCATATTCTGTCTTTTCAAATCCCATCCAACAGAAACCACATGAAATCTACTACTGCTGACTTTAAACACAAGAGCTGCAGGCCACCATAGTGTAGAGTAAACTTTAATGCATAAATGTAATATTCTGAGCCACTGACTCTGTCTATTCTATTCTGGAGACCAATCAGTGATCTGTAAGTCTTGTTCCTTTTGGCTGGTTTTATTTCTCCCACAATGTTCCTGTGTGTCAAGGTAGATCAAATCAAATTGACTGGCTACGTCACAACATAAGCAGATTGTGCAAAAATGTCAGAAGCTTGATGTTGTTTATCTGAAGTTAAAGTCTAGCCATTGTTTCCTAATTTCCAGCATAGAGAGGCAGTAAATCTGATCTTTCTCTGGGTCTTTGCTATTGTATATGACCTTGGTAGGGAACTATTAACAGCATACATAAAGCCAGAACGACCATGGTTGGAAGGCTATTTGCTTGTCAGGTGCATAGACAGCAATCAAAACACAGTGGGGGCTCAAACCCTACCAACTCAGTTCAAAACTTAAAATAAAATAGATAGAGTCCCCCTTTAATGAGACACAGACACAAAAGTTTAAAGAGAAGTATGGGTTAAATAAAAAAAAAGAATTGCACTCACCTAGGTGGATGCAGGATCGGTCCGATGCTGCATCTGTCCCCCTCCGGTTCTAAGACTAAGAACGGAGCGATCAAAGACCACTCAATTCTCTCACTCACGTTCTCAGTGTTCCATGAGCAGAGAGCTGGTGGCTGTCAGTCATTGGCTCTCTGCTTTGCCCCTCCAGCGCTTATTAGAGTGCTGGGCTGTGCAGGGGGCAGGAGTGGCTGGGTCAGGCTCTCAGTGGCTCGCTAAGTGGCTGACCTAGACGCCGGTTCAGGCTCCATGCACACTAGCATTTTTCATAAGCTCAAAAAAAGTTAGAAAAAAACGCTGGATAAAAAAATGCTGATAATACCATTTTTGTGTCACCTTCTACTAGCATTTTAGTAGCTTTTAGTAGCGTTTTAGTAGCATTTAGAAACAGGAGCATTTGGGAGCGTTTAGGAGCATTCAGCATTTTTTCTGCTGGAAAAACGCTCTGAAAAACTACACAAAAACTATTTTTTTCTGCTCCTAGACACTAAATCTCAAAAAATGCTAATAGCCTAAAGCAGGGGTCTCCAAACTATGGCCCTCCAGTTGTTCAGGAACTACAATTCCCATCATTCCTAGTCATGTCTATGAATGGCAGAGTTTTACAATGCCTCATGGGATGTGTAGTTCCACAACAGCTGGAGGGACGTAGTTTGGAGATCCCTTACCTAAAGTAGTGTGCATGGACACATAGGATAACACTATTTAGCTTCTAGGAGCAGACTGAAATGCTAATAACAGCTACTTGGTGCTTGTTAGTGTGCATGGAGCCTGAGGCTTTTGGGCGTATCTCGACCATATGTTTGGGATCTTTTCAGAGTCTGAACCGCCTCAGTGACATCAGCCTACAACGGGCTTTAGCCTACTGTTGGCTAAAACTGGGTCATAGGAGTGTAGAACGAACTGCACGCCTGTGATTCCCAGGGGAATTATAGCCAAAATAACTTTGGCTATACTTCTCCTTTAAATGCAACACAATTTTACGTTAACCGCTTAAGGACCGCCCCACAAACAAGGCAGATCGCCATTCTGCTAGTAAGGAAGAAAGAGATCTTGTGTTTCTGTTAAGCAGGAACATGGATCTACAGTCTTCCTACAGTTAAACCATCCCCCACACAGTTAGAAAGCACTCCCAGGGAACACATTTAACTTTGATCACTCCTGATGCTAACCCCTTCCCTGCCAGTGTCATTAGTACAGTGACAGTGTATTTTTTTTTAGCAGTGATCACTGTATTGGTGTCACTGGTCCCCAGAAAGTGTCAAAAGTGTCAGCTAGGTGTCCAGTTTGTCCGTTACCGCTGGCACCCTCCCCAGTGTGAAAGTAGCCTAATGATGGCTGCAGTATATTACATTATTGTTTCTGTGTTTGAACATTTGTTAAGTCATGATAAAGGGAGTGCTTGAAACCCCCAAGAATGTTGGTTGTTTATTGAATGTAGCAAAAATTATATCTAGACTGAACCAGTCTAGAGCTCCCTTATGTTAAATTAACAAACATGTCATACTTACCTCCACTGTGCAGCTAATTTTTCACGATCTTTGCGGTTTTGCCCCGATCCTCGTCTTCTGGGCTCTCTCGGCCCCTCCCCGCATTAGATAACCCCCTAGGAGAAGCGCTCTCCCGGGAGTTACCCAGCATTCGTGCATCCAGAGATGCCGAATGCAGGACTCGGCCCCGCCCTCGGTGGCCGTGTCATTGGATTTGATTGACAGCAGAGGGAGCTAATGGCTGTGTTGCTATCAATCTATCCAATCAATAGCTGAGAACCCCTTATCCAAGAGACCGCGCGCCCCCCGTGGGACAAGTTCTAGGGTTCAGTTAAGTAAAACGGGGGTGGGGGAGGGGCTGAGGGCCGGTCACTGCCAGGTGTTTTTTCACCTTAATACATAGGATGCATTAAGGTGAAAAAACACAAACCTTTGCAACCCCTTTAAAGATAGCTACTGTGTGACAAGGTGCCTAGAAAAAGCATCATTAGAGAATAAACCCCATCAGGTCTCTCACTGATATCACAAGATCCACTGTTTTCAATGCAACCTTTGCACCAAAATGATTAAAATATGAATCTGATTCTACCACTTTTCTTTTCTCTTTTTTACAATTATATTGTAAAAACGTGACTGTTCTCAACCGATGAAGCTTCCAAGAACAGACTCTTTCAGAATAAAGTTAGATTTAATATTTTTACATTATCAAGTTTCACGATCCCTCTTGTATCTTCTTACATAAAATATATAACTAAGGAATTAACAACACAACATTATATGAGATACAATAAAGAAAACGAATTAGGACGGCAGCTTGAAGCATGCATTACAGTGGGAATACATCATTAGATATAAACATAACCCACAACACTCTTATCCAAGATTACAACTGAAATAAAACACATCTCTATATGTACAACACATATAAACATGACTGAAAAGAATGCTGTCAAAATTTAGTTGGTTATATTACTCACTGGAAATGTGCATTGCTCATTAATGTAAACTTTGGTGTTTGAAACACTGAAAACAATCTAGGAGTTAATGAAACTCAATGTTTAAAGAGAACCTGTCACCATAAAAGGACATGTAGCATTTACCAATCTGCTAATTGGATAAAGTAGCATTTTTTTTTTTACAGAGTTTGTCAATGTATGGAATAAAATATAACTAAAGGCAAAACTTTTCTTAAAATTTTGGATAGAGTGGAGAGAGATTAGAATACCTTTTAGGTTTTTATTGCTGTGATTCCCCAAATATGCTGCGTTACCACTTTAAATATAAATTGTAAATAAAGTGAACCAATTGACAACACATATTAACATACAGTACAAACAAATAAAGTCAAACAAGTAAAATATGAATTAATTGTTGTGCAACAAAACAAGTCCTAAGAGCTTCCTTAGAGTAAATGGCGATCCAAAACAGTCAACTCCCAAATCTTTCATTAAAATATCCCTCTGTTTGAATGCTGGCCACTACTACAAGCACTAAGGACAAAGATCATAAACTCTAACGAGCAGAGCCCTCTGATTCCTCCTGTATTGAATTGTATTGTAACTGTACTGTCTGCCCTAACTTTGTAAAGCGTTGGCGCTATATAAATGCTGTATTATAATAATAATAATAATTGTAAGACCTCAAAATCAAACAATGTCATATCTCGAATAAAGAAAAGCTCCCCAGCAAGGGAACAGGACACTGACAGCAGATCATCAAATGAAGATGCTTCCTCATACCATAAGCATATCATCATAACATGTAAAAGAAAGCTCTTAATAGTGCAGGTGAGCCATTTCATAATTATGAATAAAATTCAATACTAAAAACTCACTACTGTAAGTATATAAGCTTAAAACTAAATCAATTTTCCCTCTCACTATCCTGCTATCTCACATAGAATGCAATAATGTCAGCGCACCATGCTCACCCTACATGTTTCGTCAAAAGTGACGTCATCAGGGGCCAAGGGGCCTCATTGTTGTCTGTGTCCCAGATTTTTCACAAATTTTATGTTGTCACATGAAGAAGATTTTAGGGGAAATCTTTCAATGAGAGCACTTGCTATTGTGACCCTGGTGACAAGGAATTTCCTCTTCCTATTTTGGCTATGGGGCAATAAGTGAAGGGAAGTCTCCTCCCCTATGGGACACAGATGGCAAAAACCTGACAGGGGGTAAACCCCTCCCTTACTGTATCCAAAATAAAATGAAAATAAAACAAACTTTAGTTTTACTTTAATGGTACCTTATAATGCTAAATTTATCTGTGTGTAATCATAGTTGAGCTGTCCCTATTTCTTGCTGCTGTATTATGTCTTTTCGTAGTCCTTCACTGCAGCCGAGTACATGCCAACAGTAATTTTGCCAGTGCATTACCTTATTCAGGTGCTCTGTCCTGAGTCGGTGTTGTGTCCTGAGATCACCCTTGTTTGAGTTATTGAGCATTGGCAGTAATTTAAAAAAGGGTATTACCGTATCTAAGGGGATTGTGGTCAGAAGTGGGTGGTTCCTGCATATTTAGGGGAAAGCGTGCATAATCTGGGTGTGACCTCCTGGATAGTGGGTATGTTAGGTGTGGACAGGGGTGACATTGTCCCCAGGACTGGGATTAATATGTTAGAAAGTATGCAGTAGCAAGTATATGTGTTGGCAACTGTTAGTGACCTTTGATTGGTATCTCTCCTTTAGTAATGTAATCACTGGAAATAGTGCCCCCTATATGCCAGCTGTTGGTGAGGTCTAGTGCACTTGGGGTGTGGTAGCAGGACACCCCTTATTGGCAAAGATGTAGTGCTCTGCTGGAGTTGAACTAAAGAGCCCTCTGCAGGCCCTTTGAGGAATGAGGACATCTGGGAGCAGCTGGAGAAACCTTGACCCTCGGTCAGCAGGTCCCATGGCTTGGTATACAGTGGCCCCTGGGCCTATGGAGGATCTCTCTTGATATCCCAGGAACACCCTCTGTGACTAGCATCTGAGATAAGTGAGTGTAACATCTGGGGAAGATGACTTACACTATTCCTCAGTGATGTTGAATGTTCTGCATTTGTGTGACCACTTCGTGGAAAGATATGAGAAGGAGGAGAGTGTTCTGCACTGTGAACTTCTGTTAGTGAGTCATAAAGTGTAATTATAATTGCCTGTAACCTTATGAGATATGCTGGAGAGAAGATATCCAGTAAAGAGGTTAAAATGTACTTTGAATGGACATTTGTTGATTAGGGGTGACAGGCCTTAGGTTGGGAATATGTGTGTGAGCACGCTTTAGGCCAGGTGAAGAGGAAACAAAATGGCAGAGTTTCTCCAAACAACAGGTAAGTGACTGCACCATCCAAGAAGAAGAAGGGTGTGTCCAAGGACTCCATTACATAAACCCTTACATATGGACTCCAGTTTACCAGGGCAAGATAAGATATTGAGACAATATATTGAGTTTTTATAACACATTGATCTCAACCGCCTACATAGATAATCCTATTTTAACCTTACCTACAGATTTCTGTGATAAAATAATAATAATACTGATTAAATTCTGTTCAACTGTAGTGACCACACCATAGATCAAACCAGACAATCATAGATCAAAATTCAGCCGGTTTCTGCTAACCTGGCTGACTTTCAACCCATCTATGGCCTCTTTTAGCCTCACACATTCCTATTAGTCCATTACTATAATGGGCTCTTTCACTGGCCAGTAAGAATGAGCAGGAAGCATTGAAGGAGCAAGTAAGATTCTGCATTATCAGGAAAGCCTGAAACTTCACCTGCCAGTATGGCTTGGTGTTTGGCTGTAAAGCAAGGAGTTAGATTATACTGCAGGCATCTGCAGATACTTACTGTATAGGTGCCTGTGTTCTATACCTGCAGAATTCGATTTTTTGTTTCCTGATTCTGTTTAAAGTAAATTTTGTTTTTGGCTTTGGATAGAGTTTGGGAAAAATTAGAGTCCCTGTTGGCTTTTTACTATTTTTCAGGGCTCCATTGTAGAGATTTTACCATTGTAACTGCCATCACATCTAGAATAATCAAACCTCAAACAACAGCAACACAGCCACAAATGAAAGAATATAGAAAAACTGGAGTATAGTGGGGCAGCGGGATCTTCATGGTAATGTCAAGGACACATTTTATAGTGTTAAAAACATCAAATTTTATAACACACATATATGCAGAATAAAAAACAGCCCATTAGGGCAATTACGTTTTTTGAAGAATACAATACATGAGATAGAAAATTGAATCCCTCTTGATGGTTCCTACACTCCCACCAAGGGAGCCACCTCTACCTGAGAAGCCACTCAAGGAGTAGTATAAGTGTGGGCCGTCAGGTTCTCGACATGTTTTGTGGTTGCCCGCTTCTTCAGGAGGATAAAGAGGGGGTAAAGACTTAAATATAAATGAAAACACATAAATATACTGTATGTATGTTAATCATACATGATTATAGCAACTACACAATATGCAATTTACAGTTTTAGTTATACATTACTTAAGCAGCGTGGTGTGGAAAAGAAAACTTACCCCAGAATTCACACACAGGCAGCATGCAGCCTCAGGGGGGGCATCACAGAAGAGAATCATGGGCGAGCATGGGAGCACATCTATACCAAGGCCTTTAGATTTCTGTATATAAATAAATATGTACTGTATGTATAAAAACATAAGGCATAAGGCATATTGATGCGTGGTCTATAGAAGTTGATAAAACTGCATATTTAATGTTTAATGTTGTTATGGTCCTTTTAAGGAAAATATGTAGACCAGTACTTGTATTTAAAGAGGAAGTAAACCCTGATGTGTTTACTTCCTCTTTGATTCCCTGCAAAGGTAAAGCATAATGGACTACTATGCATCACATAGTAGTCCATTATGTGTCACTTATCTGACTCAGGAGCCAGCGAAGTCACCGCTGTCCCCTGTAGTCCGCAGCATCCATCTTCTCGGTGAGTCTCGCTGCTCCGCCTCTGTCATTCGACGAAGCTGTGATGACGTCACTTCCGGCAAATATCTCCTAAAACGTGACGGTTTAGGAGATATTTCTTGGACCTACAGGAAAGCCTTAATCTAGGCTTACCTGTAGGTCAAAGTGGTTTGTAAGGGTTTACAACCTCTCTAAGGTAGTTGGATATATAGTATTCCCATCCACAGTATGGGATTTGAAGTCCTTGGACGGTCCAATGAAAATCCAGCTGCCCCACTATACTCCAATATTCCTATATGATTTTTTGGGATGAGGGTACCTCTAAGTCAAATTAAATTTCTATCCATACTGAACAGTCACTTCCAACAAATGAAAGAATATTTTTTAGCAGATTGTGGAAAGGCTAGAACCCCCATACCTTTGTTGTTTTTGTGTTTGCAGATTTTCCCTCACTTCCTCTCTAGTTAGGAGTTGTCATTGTCACAGTCACAGTAATGGTGCGTACACACGTCCGAATTGTCCGCCGGACCGCATTACATCGGACAATTCAATCCTGTGTGGGCTCCAGCTGACTTTTTCATTGTAAAGTCTGGCGGACTTAGAAAGTAGTTTTGACTCAAAATTTGTCCGTCGGACTTGGCTTTCAGCAGACAATCCGTTCGTCGGTGTGCTAATCCGGTGGACTAAGAATGACGCATGCTCAGAAGCAAGTACAAGAAGGAAGCTATTGGCTACTGGCTATTGAACTTCCTTTTTCTAGTCTCATCGTACGTGCTGTATCGCGTTAGAAATCGCCGGACTTTTGGAGTGTCCGTGTGTGGCCAAGTCCGTTCGTTAGAAAGTCCGGCGGATTGTTTGCCAGACTAAGTCCGCCGGACTATTCGGTCATGTGTAGGCGGCATAAGCGAGAGAAATTCTCTCCAACAGAGCCCCAAATTGTAGAAAAAAATAACAAAAAAATCTCATTATTCCTCACTTCATCCAAAACTAAAAAAAAGTTGGCAGAGTTTTCAGCAGTATCAAAATACAAACTAAACTCCTCCACTGACCGTAGCAAAGTTTAGCCATGTATATAAATGTGGGCTGACAA
This sequence comes from Lithobates pipiens, assembly GCF_037356315.1. NCBI lineage: Eukaryota > Metazoa > Chordata > Amphibia > Anura > Ranidae > Lithobates > Lithobates pipiens. The sequence goes on along the minus strand of NW_027507784.1, from coordinate 109,313,269 downwards.
GTGTTTGTTTACTTATTGCCAGACTAGCCCTGTATGTTGGCTACCTTTTAGTATGACAATTAAGTTTACATGAATTAATATTTTTCAGAAAGATTTCTTATCTGTTCAAAAAGTATTCTGTCTCTTGAAGCTACATAAACTCTGCTCAAATGAGAAATTATTTTGTGCTTTGCTGTTTAAACAGAAATTTATACTTAATCCCACTTAAGATTCACGAGGAGCTATTCCATTTCCCTGGGGGCGATTCACATACATGTAGTTCCTCCTTTGTGGAGAGAATTACACTGACTTGAGCTGCTACAAAGATCTTGGCACGCACTAGTTAGCTATTATGATCAATGATGTAACAAGATTGCTGTAACCACAACTGGCATTGCCAGAGGGAGGATCAGTGCAAGATGTCGGTAACCCCACCCTTTCCGAAACCAGCCAATCAGATTTCCACTAGGGTAAATAAAATAAAAAAACCTACAAACTAGGTCCAGCTGTTCTCTGTCTCCAGTCATTGGAACAGTTGTGTTCCAGAGACCTTAAGCATCTCATGTGATGGCTTTAAGATATTGTTGGAAAGAGATGCTCATTACTGATTTATAAATAAGGCGCTTGTTAACAAAGAAATAGATCTCGCATTTCCTACTACTCAGTTAGACCCAAAAAAAGCTTCTCAAAATCTTTGGAATTAAATTCTTATGTTACTCAAAGCTTTAAACCTTATGCCTCATACAAACGATCGGACTTTATGACAAAACCATGAAAATTTATTTGAAGGGCGTTGGCTCAAACTTGTCTTGCATACACACGGTCACACAAATGTTGGGCAACAATTACGAATGTAGTGATGTATCAGACATACTATGTGGTTTTTCTGCTCTTTAGCGCCACTCTTTGGGCTCCTTTTGCTAATTTCGTGTTAGTAGAAGTTTGGTGAGCGTTGATTCGCACTTTTCTTTTCTCATTTCTCATTTAGCGCTTTTCAGTTTGTGCTTTTCATTTCGTGCTTTTCAGTTTGTTTCTAAATGGCCGTTCGTCAACCAGACATGTTGCGGAATCAGAGGAGATAACGTGTTATTTATTATTGGCCTTGTATTTATTGCTTTGACTTTTTTTTTTGGTTGAATAATGATTTGATTTGGCATATTTTCTATATTTTTGGATGCATAGAATGCACTTTTTGGTTAAGTTCTATTGGCAGATAGCATATCTAATTTTATTTGTTTTCTTTTTTTTAATGCACAATAAAAAAATTGCAGAGAATAATACTTGGCTATGTGTTTTACTTTTGTTTGGGAGTAGGCAGTTTACATTTTTTTTTTTTTTAAACAATCTTTATTTATAGGAGACATGGTATTACAGCTTGATGTACATGTAAAAGAATGAGAAAAAAAATGAAAATGAACAGAGAGGATAAACATTTGCTGTAGGTAATGTTGATACGTAATACTCCAGTCATTCCTATTTTGTTTTTCACTTGTAGTGGGAACAAGAACATGAATAGTCAACAGTCATAAATGAACTTGGTACTGATTAGGTTATTTAGAAAGTATTTATCAGGTGACGGGTCAGCATGGTAGTTCAACTCGATTGTTGGGCTGGGTAATCCCATTCCGCAGTCTATTCCGTGTAGTATAGGACTGGTCTGTCCTTCTGTAGGGGGTTCCTATGCGTGATAAGCTTGGTCAGCTTTAACGTTCAAGGTAATTCACGTGGGGCCGACGGCTTCCTAGAGGACCGCGTGTGGGGGGGAGGGGGGCAGTCCTGCGTAATAGTGGCACCAAAGTGCCATTTCCCGTCCTATGGCGTCAGGTCGCCAATTTTGTTGGGCCACCCGATTCTTCCATTCCTCACCCGTGGCAGTTTACATTTTAAAAAATACAATGTAAAATTAACAAGGGCCACCAACATAGTTGTATCTTTGATCTTACAAAACTATGGGATAATGGTGTTGTGGTAATTTGCACAAATATTTTTTTTTATAAATAATAATATTATTCTTGATCTCACTAGAAAAAAAAAGCCTTTGAAAATTAGTTTGCAATAACTCCATTAGTATCACCAGCAAAGCAGCTTCATTATTATCCCATTAAAGAAGAAGAGAATTGTGAGCTGCATTTTGAGATTTCATAATTTGCCACGTCACGAATGTTAATTCGCCATTATGAACACTAGTTTACAAGACCAACCTTTTCTGTTTTGAGCATGCGTGTTTGTACTTTGGACTTTTGTCAGACGGATTTGTGTACACACGATTGGAAAATCCGACAACACACATTTGTTGGCGGAAAATTTGAGAACATGCTAGCCAACATTTGTTGGAGGAAAGTCTGACAACAAATGTCTGATGGAGCATACACATGGTTGGATTTTCCACCAACAGCCTGCCATCCAACATTTCCAGCTGGAAAATCTGATCATGTGTACAGACGGGGTTTTACAAACTTTGTCCACTTTTTTAAAAGTTTTGGATAGATCGCTAAAGAGTTAAATATTTCATAGGGTTTTTACTTCTGCGACCCTCTTGTGATTTCCTTATAAAGTGCCCCTGTGACAATTTGATAAGAAAAATTTGGTGTGTTCATCCCACTGGCCAGGAAGGGACTGACAGCTGTAAAAATTGTGGCAGAAGTTCTAACCCTTTCCCACGCTACTAAAAATATTTTTTATGCATGACATTGTCAAGGGGATTTCCCATCCCATCCTGTCCTCACAGAATATCCAACCCAAAATATTTTCTTTGTTAACAGACAAGACCCCAAAGTTTTGAGGTTGCCAAGTTCCTCACAGATGTTGACTGTCCCCCTAAATCTCCTTTTAGCCTTTAAAACCCATTCCCCTTGTACTAACCAGTTTTACCTTCAGATTGGTTATATTTATGGTGCTATAGGAGTAACATGAGTCCACCCAATTGGGTTTTGTGGAACAACAACAACAACCTTTTTGTTTACCTAAATGGTAAACATCTTGCTTTGCTTGACAACCAGTAGCAACAACAGGTGCACTATGAGGTCACTTGCTCCTCTTATTCTCCCACTCTATCTGGGAGGCACACTCGAGGACTCCAGGGGAAACATGGCAAACAATGCAATACTTCTCCAGGAAAAAGGAGCATGAAACAGGGGTTGATTTACTAAAACTGGAGAGTGCAAAATCTGGTGCAGCTGTGCATGGTAGCCAATCAGCTTCTAACTTCAGCTTGTCCAATTAAGCTTTGGCAATAAAACCTGGAAGCTGATTGGTTTCTATGCAGAGATTGCACCAGATTTTGCACTCTCAGTTTTAGAAAATCCACCCCACAGTGTCTACATGACAGTTTCTCATTTCCATTCTCCTCTGGGAATTTAAAAGGACAAACTCCTCGCCCACAAGGTTTTACTTTTCAGGCTGCTATGCCTCTTCCATTTTTACCATTTCTCCCTCATCTGTCCAATTCTCCTCCTTCTGGTGCTCACTTTCTCACTCTCTTACCTAGGGAAAACTCACCAATCACAAGGAAGAATGGATTAAAAGGGTACCTTCAACATACCTCCAACATACCTAAATGAGTTTGTCTGTTTCTGCCAGAAAGCTACACTTCTTCATGAAAAGCATTTTTTTTTTTACCTGTGTCCCCTTTTAAAGTGATCGTAAAGGTTTGTTCAAAAAAAGCCAAAAAAAAACACATTTCATACATACCTCCTCTGTGGAAGGGTTTTGCACGGAGTGGCCCCAATCCTCCTCTTCTGGGGTCCCTCCGTGGTATCGAGTGCGTTCATTAACACAGACAGCAGGACTTGGCCCCGCCCCCCGGCTCCCATGCCAATGTTCCTGCTGCTATTAATCTATCCAATGAGGACCCAAGACAGCAGCTGGAGCTTCTGGACTCATTCTCGTCGCTGAAAAGATTGGGTTCAGGTAAGTAAAAGGGGGGCTCTGGGGGGCAGCTGCACCACAGAAGGTTTTTCACCTTAATTCATAGAATGCATTAAGGTGAAAAACCTTGAGACTTTACAACTCCTTTAAGATCCTTTTCCTCCCTTCCTTACCTTCCCTTACCCTTCCTAATTCTCTCTTCTGGTATCTTTTTATTTTCTTCTTTCTTTTTGTGCAGAGCTTATATCTTGAATTATGTTTCCTTTACTCACTAATTGAAAGTTATATGCATGCTCCTGCAGTGGGTGACTATTTGTTCCATCTCTTGGTTGTCCTGTAGGCTTGTGAGCCTTTTCACACTTAAAGCGGGAGTCCGCCGAGAGTTCCGCCGTTTGTTTTTTTTAAAAAGCCAGCAGCTACAAATACTGCAGCTGCTGACTTTTAAAATAGTGACACTTACCCGCCCAGCGCGCCCGCGATGTCGGCACCCGAAGCCAATCTCTCGATCGTCTCTCGGGTGCTGCCGCCGCCATCTTGGGTATGGGAATCAGGAAGTGGAGCCTTTTGGCTTCATTTCCCAGTTCCCTACTGCGCATGCGTGAGTCGTGCTGCGCAATAAGGATGGTCCCCACTGTCTCTGGGATCCGTGTGTTTCCCAGCAGGCAGCGGGGGACTTTCGGAAAGGGGCGTAGATTCTGCGGAAAGGGGCGTACCTTCTGCAGAATCTATGCCGGAAGTGGGTGCAGATACCTGTACTGTACAGGTACCTGCACCCCTCTCCCCCCTGAAAGGTGCCAATTGTGGCGCCGGAGGGGGGGAGGATTCCAATGAGCGGAAGGTCCACTTTAGGGTGGACCTCCTCTTTAAATTATAATTTCAGATGTGCACTGGCTATGTCTTATATTTTTTTATTATATGATGGTAAATGCAAACCTATACATACATATGGACCCCTATGGGGTTGATTTACAAAATACAAATAGACTGCTCAACTTGCAAGGCAATCTGCCCCAAGGTTTGGTGAAAAACTATGACTATGTTTAAACTCAAAACTCAATAAAAGTGAAGTGAAAAGTGTTTGTTCAGTTCATTCTAATGAAGGATACTGTAAAGAAACTTATAAAAATAGTATTAAACATTTTTAAGAGTTCCATTTGACTTTCCCTGACTCAAGGCTAAGTCATCCCACTTTCTAAAGTAAATGGAAGACAAAGGCAGGCACCTTGACGTGTTTGCTTTTACATGGGATTTTTACTTTTAAAAGTCTAAAATGAAAAAGAAATTCACTTTGAACATTCTCATGCAGCTTTCCCACCATCTTCTTGCCCTCTCCTGTCTTTCAGGGACTCATTCCATCTCTACAATGCCTTGTGGCACCAGTATGATCTTTTCATTCATCACCTAAAGAGGTTGTTGGGTGGCATCCATGTTTTAGCTCCTTATGCCCCATACACACTATCAGTTTTTCTGCTGAGTATTTCCATCAGGTTTACAAAAACAATGTAGTGCAAGGGCTTGTCTGATTGCGTACAAATGGAAACTCCTAAGGTTTGACCTCATATTATATGGTTTTGGTAAATCTGAAGGAAAAACTTAGCAGAAAAACTGATAGTGTGTATGGGGCTTAAGTGTGTATGACATGAAGACATAAGGCACTCTGTCAGTAGCAGCCTTGGGTTATAGCATGACAGAGGCGTTTATTTACTAAAAGTGGAGAGTGCAGCTTCCAGATTTTATTGTCAAAGATTAATTGAACAAGCTGATTGGCTTCGATGCAGAGCTGCACCAGATTTTGCACTCTTCAGTTTTAGTAAATCAACCCTAAAGTGCACAGGCAGAGGGGAAAACATGTACATAGGAAAAAGTGCAGCGCTAAAAAAGACGGTTACAAGTTATAGAGTGATCCAATAAATCAAAACAAAATACATACATACATAAATAATGACATATAATAGTATAAATCATACAATCCAGTATAAACCATAAAAAGAAAAAGGCATTTTTCTATAATAATTACAAAGAAAAGTCCAAAGAGTGACATCAAATGAGTAAGTGATTATCAGATTTCATATTTCTCTAGCATTAGACTAATCCCCTTCATGAGCAGGAATTGAAGCTAACAGCTCCATGTACTCAGTAAAATGTGTCATTATATATACCGTATTTATCGGCATATAGCACACACAGGCGTATAACACGCACATTCATTTTAAGAGGGAAAGGGAAAAAAAAATTCAATTTTAAATAAGGAACTTTGAAGTAAAATAAGGGTCAGTGCCCATCTGCAGCCTCACTATTGCCATCAATGCAGCCTGATCAATGCCCATCTGCAGCCTCACAAGTGCAGCCTCATCAGTCCACATCAATGCAGACTCACCATTGCCATCAATGCAGCAGCCTCACCATTGCCATCAATGCAGCAGTCTCACCATTGCCATCGGTGCAGCCTGATTGATGCCCATGTGCAGACTAGAGGGGACAGGGAGGGGGCGGGACGAGCCCCCGACAGATTACATACAGTGAGAATTTCCTATGCTAGACAGAACAGTGGTCCAATGATGGCCCAGGAGACGAGACTTTCTATTAGAGAGGCCATCAAGTAAACAGGAGATTCCCACTGTATACAATCTGATGGCGCTCATCCCGCCCCCCTCCCTGTCCCCTCCAAGGCAGGTAAAATTGAAGTATTTGTAGTGTTAGGACTGCAAGCAACGCAGGGTGCCATGACAAGGCCTTGCAGCTTTCACATGCGTTTGCAAATGTGTGCTAACTAAACCCCTGCTTTTAACAGATGGTTATACAGGTTAATTTGGTTGGTCAGCAGACTGGTTGGTGAGTTGAGCTATGGAATTGTCTTTGTTTTATATGTATATGCCCTCCATGGGCTCCTCACTGTGAAGGGCAGTTATAGGTGTGGGCAGTGGCCATTTGTTTGTTACTGTTTGTATATATGGTCTGGGGACACACTGGGCACCTTTGCTGCCATTGTGCTCTTGCTGGGTGTCCAGTGTGCTCCTGTTCCTTTAAGGGGGTTTGAGCAGTCTCCAGGCTCACCTGTCCACATCTATCCATTCCATGCATGTGCTTCCACTGTGGAGACACTTATGAATTTGTAGTGTTAGGACTTCAAGCAAAGCAGGGTGCCGTGACGAGGCCTTGCAGCTTACACATGCGTTTGCAAATGTGTGCTAACTAAACCCCTGCTTTTAACAGACGGTTAGACAGGTTATAGCCTGTATACCAGAAGTACATACCTACATTTCCTTAGCTCTCCTATTGCTCCATTTAGCGCCAGGAATCAAAGAAAATACTGACTCTTTTGAGTATGTAGATGCATGTAATCCTCCCTTTGCCCAGTGTAACCTATGACTCCTGTGACTCTTAAGGCCCGTACACACGGTCGGACTTTTTGACAACAAACATGCAAATTAGCTGTTTTGGAGCAACATCCGACTGTGTGTACGCTCCATCGGACAAACTTTTTCTGTTTTCATCGGACTTTTGTTGGCTCTGCGAACGGACAAACTTTTTGACAACAGAAGTCCGATGGAGCAAAGTCCTACCGTGTGTACGCAAAAGCATCGGACTTTTGTACAAGGTACAAACACGCATGCTCAGAACCATTGCAAACGATCAGACTACAATACAGAAGTTGACCAAAGGTGGCGCTGGAGTCATTGAACGTCCTCTTTTGAAGCGGCGTCAGTACGTTGTGACGTCATTACGTTCGTGTTTGTTGTCAAAAAGTCCGACCGTGTGTATGCAATACAAACTTGTGGACAACACACTTTGTACAAAAGTCCACGGAAAAGTTTGTACAAGTCCGACCGTGTGTATGGGGCTTAAGTCTTTGCTCCTGTTGGCCATGGCGAAGTAAAAGGAAGGTAATATATGTTGTTGGGGGGCATTTTTGTTTTTAAAGGTTCTGTGCGGTGTTCCAGGTGGGGTGGGGACATATTGAACCTGAGCCCAGAGTTGGGTTTTAAAGGGAATAGTTGCTTTGCCCTAAATGTTCACACCACAAGTCCACTTTAAAACGGGTCATATACTTTACAATGTGATTGCACAATATTCTGTAGACCCACCAACAACTATGTAGTATGACTAGATTAGGGGTCTCCAAACTTTTCAATCAAGTCCTTTAGACTTTAAGAGGGCTGTGGCCAGTGGGAATAGGAATTTCTCCAGCATCAGGGGGAGTGGATAAGGTCTCAGACTTAGTGATTAGTGGGAGTAAAAAGCTGACATAGTGCCCTTGGTTCAGTGTAGGAGGATGAATAGTGCCCCATCATTGGTATCAGTGAGAGGGATTGTGCCCCATTGTTTGTGTCAATGAGAGAAATAGTGCCCCACTGTTGGTATCAGTGGAAGGAATGGTGCCACACCATTGGTGTCAGTGGGAGGAATTATGCATTATATCAGTGGGAGGAACAGTGACCCAAGAGACACATAAAGACAAGCAAAGGGCCTCATCTGTCCTGCTGGCCACAGTTTGGAGACCACTGGACTAGATATTGTACATTGTTTGGATTCTTTCGTTAGGCCTTCAAATTGCATGATTTTAGGGAGATCTCTGGCAATTTTGAAGAGATTTTAAAGTTAGATTGTAATGTGTGTGGACAGTTCAATAGACCTTTCCTCATTTCCTATTCTATCCTATTCAGCCTAAAAACATGAGAAGTCAACTGCCCTGTGAACATTTGTTTGAAATGTGCTTTGTTCACTACAGAGTGGCATAGATTAAACTTGTAATGTTGTAAGACTAGAAAAGAAAAGAAAATATAATCAAATACCAAACACAGACCTGTCTGTTTTCTAGGACGCTTTTTGGGCCAAATAACATTTTGCTTTAATAATATTTTCAGTTCTAAAATCTTATATTTGACACTCCTGTGACACAAATGTGAGCTTTTTGCCAAATTCTCTTTTTTATATCATAAATCCTTGGCCACAGCTGTTCATGTTACATTCAGGCCAGAATATTAACTCATACCTTATGACTTTGCCTATGAGATTTGAATCTGATATTCTATGTTAACAAACTGTAACTGTATAAATGAGAAAGTTTATTGTAAACTGGTAATGGTAGACAATGAAAACCCTTGACGCAAGCGGTGAACGTGAATATTTTGGCCAGAATATTACAACCTTAAAGTGACAGTGTTGCTATTTTTAAAAACCTATAAAAGGCATCACTGCAAACCAAACAAATAATAACTGCCCTGTGCCCATGCGGCGGGACTCTATTGGGTTAAAGAAAGAGATTTGCTCAAAGATCTTCTGAATGTGACATTATTGTCAGTTGCAGGTTATAGACATACAATCTACAGTTAGGGCCTCAGGAGCAGAGGTATGGTGACACAGTGGTTATATGTGGGTGGCTAACAGGAGGTAGCCTGTATACATTTCCCCATGTGAGCATAAATCCCCATACACACTATAAGATTTTCTGCAGATTTTTTCCTTCAGATTTACCAAAACCATATAATATGAGGTCAAACCTTAGGAGTTTCAATTTGTATGCAATCAGGCAGGACCTTGCACTACGTGGTTTTGGTAAATCTGAAGACAAAAATCAGCAGAAAATCTGATAGTGTGTATGGGGCTTTAGGGAAGGCACTCCTCTTCCAGGCTGAGCTCTGCTGTACAGGAACTGCAAGCGGCCGATGCAGGTCTAATTGAGGTACTTACCCACTTAAGCTCCGGACCATTTGGCTGGCCAAAAACCAGACCACTTTTTGCGATTCAGCACTGCGTCGATTTAACTGACAATTGCGCGGTCGTGAGACGTGGCTCCCAAACAAAATTGACGCCCTTTTTTTACCACAAATAGAGCGTTCTTTTGGTGGTATTTGATTACCTCTGCGGTTTTTATTTTTTGCGCTATAAACAAAAAAGAGGGCCAATTTTGAAAAAACTAATTATTTTTAACTTTTTGCTATAATAAATATCCCCCAAAAAATATATAAAAAAACATTTTTTTTCTCAGTTTAGGCCGATTCTTCTAAATATTTTTGGTAAAAAAAATCGCAATAAGCGTTTATTGATTGGTTTGCGCAAAAGTTATAGCGTCTACAAAATAGGGGATAGATTTATGGCATTTTTATACATTTTTTTTTTTTACTAGTATTGGCGGCGATCAGCGATTTTTATCGTGGCCGCGACATTATGGCGGACACGTCAGACAATTTTTACACATTTTTGGGACCATTGGCATTAATACAGTGAACAGTAAGATTAAAATTGCATTGATTACTGTAAAAAATTCACTTGCAGTGAAGGGGTTAACACTAGGGGGCAGGAGAGGGGGTAAAATGTATCCTATTTTGTGTTCTAATTGAAGGGGGGATGAGACTGTGCAGGGAAATGAACAGATAGCTGTCCATAGTCTGTATGGACAGACGATCTGTCAGTTCCCTTTTCAGAGAACCGGAAACTGTGTGTTTACACAGCTCCCGATTCCCTGTGTGCCCCGAGCGACCGCGGGAGCCCAGGGGCAATCGAGACCACCGGGCACTCACATCGGCTCAAGGAGCGAGCGGGGGCGCATGCGCGCATGCCCCCTAGTAGCCATTTATGTTACCGACGTAACATAACGGCGATTCACGCAGCCAAGCCATGCTGATCGGCATGCGGTTACACTGCTTGTGTTAAAAGAAAAAAAAAAACATAAGAAACATGAGAAAACCATTTCTCATTTTTCCTCCACTTCACAATTATGTGCCATTTTGTGTTGGTCTATCACATAAAATCCAAATAAAATACATTTACGTTTTTGGTTGTAACATGATAAAATGTGAAAAAATTTAAGGGGTGTGAATACTTTTTCAAGGCACTGTATATAATCAAATATCCACATGTAATCAAAGCAAGAAAAGTCACATAGTATAAATTGGCTAAAAACTGTATGATGGTGGGTGGTATGGGTAGGAGAGGGGTGCAATGGTGTATGGGGGGGGGGTAAGAACTGTATATATGGATGGTGTATGGGGGGGAGGACTCTATATTTGGATATATATGGATGGTGGATGGGGGGGAGGACTTTATATATGGATGGTGTATGGGGAGGGGGTGAGAACTTTATATGTGGATGTGTATGAGGGGGGTGAGGACTGTATGGATGCATGGTGTATTGGGGGGGGGGGGGTGGAGGACTGTATATTTGGATATATATGGATGGTGGATGGGGGGGGAGGACTTTATATATGGATGGTGTATGGGGAGGCGGTGAGAACTTTATATGTGGATGTGTATGAGGGGGGTGAGAACTATATGGATGCATGGTGTATGGGGGGGGGGGGGGGTGAGAATTGTATATATGGATGGTGTATGGGGGGAGGTGAGGACTGTATATATGAATGGTGTATGGGGGGGTGAGAACTGTATATATGGATAATGTATGAGGGGGGTGTGGACTGTATATATGGATGGTGTATGAGGGGGGTGAGGACTGTATAAATGGATGGTGTATTGGGGGGGTGGGAACTGTATATATGGATGGTGTATGAGGGGGGTGAGGACTGTATAAATGGATGGTGTATTGGGGGGGTGGGAACTGTATATATGGATGGTATATGGGGGGTACTATATATATGGATGGTGTGGTATATATGGATACAGTGCGGTGTGAATCACATGCGATCTCGCACAGTGCACTGATGTGAACCAAGCCTTACTGTACAAGTTAGTCTCCCAGCACAATCTCCACACAGTTCTCAAGAGAACAGCAGGTAACATTGACAAACTCCATGTGCCTTCTGAAGCCAGCCAGAGCCCAAAGCAAGATGGAGGCTCCACCTCCGTGTCCCGTCTGCAGCCAGCCAGAACACCTGGTAACATGGAGGCTCCACCTCCACCACCATGTCCCGTTGGATGGAGGCACCGAGTGCAGTGGGAAGAAGGGGAGGGAGAAACTTTGCCTGGCAGGAGCAGAAATCACTGTGGACATGGTGGTACAGTGAGCCACTGGCAGGTTGGGTTGGGTTGGGTCAGGTCGGGTGAGACACTGTCTGGGTTTTAGGTGGGCAGAGACCCAGACACATGTCTCAAAAAATGGACAGGTGGCAACCCTAAGTCCACCCCTGCAATCCGGGGACAAAACCGAGGACAGCTTTGGGCCAGGGGCAGTGTCCTCAGTCTTGGGACGTCTGGTCACCCTACCTTAATTTTAAAGCTTTGCTTGTGCTGAACAGAGTCCTCATTCACTTAAATGGAGCCATATACCAAGGATCTTCAGCCTCAATATAAGGCTTCTTTCAAATTAATGGGAGTGCAAAGTGTTTAAAATTACAGCGTAAATCCGGCCAACACTTTTTTCTTGATTATGGATATATTGGGGAAGAGATAGACTTCAGGTTTTTATTGCATTCTGTATACCCATTGGGAATGTTTCCCTTGGCTCCTGTCCCTTAACATTCAAGAAGTTAGAGAGAAATATGCTCAGGAAAGTACAAAGCAGTAAAAGCCTGACAGGTTTTAGTTGAAGTTCCATGTTAAGCTGAGAGCAGTCATATTACTCTATTTAGTACTTCCTGAATTGTCCTTTAATCTCATTTTGTCAGCTAGTTCTGCAGCCATATGATATGCTTATCTGGATGCATGGAACAAATATTGGCACATCTGTTTTTCTCACAAGACTTCCATTCACAACACATGCGTAAACAGCCTAATTTAAGGAAATATGACATGTTACTTTTGCAGAGACTGAGATATTTTCATCTATAGTTTATGGTTGTTATGCTGACTTTTAACAGTTTACATGGTGAGTCCCAAGTTTTTTGAAAATTTGGCATGAGGATTTTTTTTTCAATGGTTCTCATAATAGCCAATTTGTGTAATATCTACTGTAAATATTGAAAATGAATGCAAGTTAGATTAGATTATTTTTATTTGCTAATGTTCCACTGTCCATTTACCAAAAAGAACTATTAAAAATGCATTAAAGTATTTACATTCTAAAGGCCCGTGTACCCAAAAGAGATATTTTTAATACATTGTAGTATATTGCAATTTATAACAACATACAGCCCCATTTTTGCATAGTCATATACATATATAATTCCGAACTATACATTGAAACAAGCAAGGTTATATATCCTTTATGTCTAGATGCATAAAGGGACCCAAAATCTAATGAGCACCTTCAGGCTTTTACGGAGCATAAATTTGCCCCAGGAGCAGTCCCTGTCTCCAGTAATTTTGGCATGGATCCCCTAAAGTATACACAGGATCCATGCCTTCCCTACTGACAATGTTCTGACTTTGTACCGAAAGATCAGTGGGTGACGGCGGACATATAGTCTGCGGTACACGCCTCTGGGCTCCTGCTCTATGTAATCACAATGGGAAATGAGCCGCACACATGCACACTCCCCACCCGGAAGAGCCAGATCATGTATATATCCTTGATGCAATGCAGATATCTGCCAGCAGACTCTTGGATCGACAAGATAGTGTCCAAACTGATTTTTTTTTATCGCATGATCAAATCACAAAGTAGTTACAGCTGCGCGGGGCCCCTTTGTCAAGAAATTCACCAAGAAATTTTGGTGAAGAGGCCATCCTTGTCAGCTCAAGCTCCACAGGCAGGTAAAGTACAGTCAGGCATGCAAGAAAGAAAGTGTGCTTAGTTGAGAAAGCCCCTCATTTTGGGTTGCCGACAGCCAGATCCACCTGGGTACAGAGCAGGAAGTGGACTAATCGCTGTGTGTGACAGGATGGTAAGCTGCAATATCCCCAGGTACTAGTGAGCTGCTGTTGTGGGGATTCACTGTCTGCTGCTAGAAGGACTGAGCCCTTTAGGAACTGACAATACAGCCATCTAGTAGCCATATTGGTGCCTCCAGGCTTGGCCGGTTCTATTTTCATGTGCACAAAAGGTACAACTAGACCTCAACGCTAGCCTGCTGAAGAGTTAGGACTAAAGACTGATCCTTTACAGCTGCTTCACAGAGACCTTTACTTATTGCTTATGCTAAAGAGGTACCTCTCAGGGGACATTGCACCATATTCTAGCTATTCTCCTAGAGTGCACTCTAGACTTGTTATAGTATTATTATTCGCATTGCAGTTAATGCTTATACTGTATGTAATGTTTATTGCTGACGTTTCTGATTCATGAGTTAATCCCAGTTTCGTGGTATGGAACTTTATTCTAAGTTACATTAGCATAGTGATTATAATGTCTAGCGGACTATCTGAACCTACCTTCTGTGTGTTCATTTATGCTCAAACCACCATTTATTCTATCCCTTACCAATACATTGAGTTAATTTACCACTAAACTGACTTGTGTCTATTTCCTGGTATTAATTCACAGCTGATTTAAAGATATCTATACTCATGTTCTTATAAGTGCTTGCAGTAACTTTTATTCAACCAGGTATGTCAGAGGGACTGAGGTTGTTCTTGGAGTCGAGGTGCACAACAGAGAACCCAAATTACCAAAGCAGCTCCTGTGGGGGCAGCGCTACATGTAAAACTGTAATGAATGTGTAATGCCGCGTACACACGACTGGTTTAGGTCCGACAGACTTTCGACAGAGTTCTGACGGAGTTCTGACAGAGTTCTGACGGACTTTCCAAATGAACGGACTTGGCCACACACAATCACACCAAAGTCCGACGGATTCGAATGTGATGACGTACGACTGGACTAGAATAAGGAAGTTCATAGCCAGTAGCCAATAGCTGCCCTCGCATCGGTTTTTGTCCGTCGGACTAGCACACACACGAGCGGATTTCTCGGTAGGAACTGGGTCCGGCGGAGTTCTTTCAGAAAAATTTGAAACATGTTCCATTTCTAAAGTCTGTCAGACTTTTGCAAATCAAAAGTCCGTTGCAGCCCACACACGATCGAATAGTCTGCCGGAATCATTCCGTCAGACTTTTGATGTTGAAAAGTCTGGTCGTGTGTACGCGGCATAAGAAAGTTCATATATTCTACTTCTTTTCGACCAAGTCAGATTTTCAGTTGATAGATTACCATACATGGCTATCCCTATAATGGACAGTAACCATACACACAGCCTTGTAAATGCAATGTTCTATTGTTTGCTCACAAAGCACAGTAAACTGCTCCCCTTCTATCAATTTTCTTTTTCTTTCAAATATTCTTTTCATGCCTTCTGAAGCCGATTATGTCATTATTTACTGTAACGTTCCTAGTTTTTTCTTTTCTAACACTCCCTTAAACTGACACTTGTAGAAACGTTGTCAATATTTGACACTTGTGTACAGTGGATGGCTGTAGACAGAGTTTCCGGCCAAGACGTGTTCAGGTAATGTGAGTATTCAAGGTACTATGTAACTGTTGTATTATTATAGGTGAAATTTACACTAAATGTGGTGGAATTTTTAGCCAAGTAAATTAGAATAACTAAGGCTTGGTGTCAGCGTCAATAAAGAACATCAAAGTCGTTCTAAAGTCTAATAGTTTTTACCTTAAAGCGGAACTTTACCCATAACAACTTGATAAAAAATAATGTTCTTTAGCAAGGAACATACATTCCACATTAAAGTGGTTGTAAACCCTTAGGCCGCGTACACACGGGCGGACTGTTCGCCCAACCTTGTCCGCTGAACAGTGTTTGGGCGGACAGTCCGCCCGTGTGTGGGCTTTCAGCGGACAGTTTCAGCGGACAGTTGGACGGACAAAGTCTTTCGGAAATTCCGAAAAACTGTCCGCTGAAACTGTGTTTGAGCGAACAGTCCGCCCGTGTGTAGGCTACTTTCGAAATGAGCAAACTGTTCCCGCTCGGAAAGTCCGCCCATTTCGAGCGCGTGTACAGGTAGGCGGGGCCCGCAAAGGAGACGTCGCGGGCTCCGCCGCCTGGAATGGGCTTAAAGGGGAACCCCAACGCCGAAAAAAATCGGCGTGGGGGTTCCCCCAAAGTCCACACCAGACCCTTGTCCGAGCACGCTACCCGGCCGGCCAGGAAAGGGGGGCGAGCGAGCGCGCCCCCCTCCTGAGCCGTACCAGGCCGCGTGCCCTCAACATGGGGGGTGCCTTGGGGAAGGGGGGGCCGCGCGGCCCCCCCACCCCAAAGCACCTTGTCCCCATGTTGATGAGGACAAGGGCCTCTTCCCGACAACCCTGGCCGTTGGTTGTCGGGGTCTGCGGGCGGGGGGCTTATCGGAATCCGGGAGCCCCCTTTAAGAAGGGGGCCCCCGGATACCGGCCCCCCACCCTATGTGAATGAGTATGGGGTACAATGTACCCCTACCCATTCACCTGTGAAATAAAGTACAAAAAAAAACACAACACAGGGGAAAAATATTTTATTGCACAGCTCCGGGGGTCTTCCGTCTTCGGGGGTCTTCTCGCCGGACTCCTCCGCTATCTTCTTGTAGCTCTTTTACTAGCGGAGGAGTCCGGCTTTCTTCCTCCCCGCCGCCGGCCTCTTCTCCCGACTTCGGGGGTCTTGTCCCCCTCTTCGGTTCTTCTGCCGGGCCACCGCGCCTTCTTCTAGCTCTTTTACAGGCGGTGGCCCGGTCTTCTGTCGCCGCTGCCTTCCGTTCTTCTGTCGCCGCCTTCGGTTCTTCTGCCGGGCCACCGCGCCTTCTTCTAGCTCTTTTACAGGCGGTGGCCCGGTCTTCTGTCGCCGCTGCCTTCCGTTCTTCTGTCGCCGCCTTCGGTTCTTCTGCCGGGCCACCGCGCCTTCTTGTAGCTCTTTTACAGGCGGTGGCCCGGTCTTCTGTCGCCGCTGTCGTCGCCGCCGCCTTCCGTTCTTGTTCTTCTTCTTGTTCTTCTTCTTCTTCTCCTGGAGATGTTGACTCGACGAGCTCTCCGGCCGGAATGCCAGAGCCGCGCTGTGCGGTCACTTATATAGTGACAATGGGGCGGTGTCACATGGTATATGTCACATGGGTTGGTCACATGGTGACCCCGCCCCCTTACGATGTCATAGTCCCCATGTGACATCAACCCATGTGACCAACCCATGTGACATATACCATGTGACACCGCCCCATTGTCACTATATAAGTGACCGCACAGCGCGGCTCTGGCATTCCGGCCGGAGAGCTCGTCGAGTCAACATCTCCAGGAGAAGAAGAAGAAGAACAAGAAGAAGAACAAGAACGGAAGGCGGCGGCGACGACAGCGGCGACAGAAGACCGGGCCACCGCCTGTAAAAGAGCTACAAGAAGGCGCGGTGGCCCGGCAGAAGAACCGAAGGCGGCAACAGAAGAACGGAAGGCAGCGGCGACAGAAGACCGGGCCACCGCCTGTAAAAGAGCTAGAAGAAGGCGCGGTGGCCCGGCAGAAGAACCGAAGAGGGGGACAAGACCCCCGAAGTCGGGAGAAGAGGCCGGCGGCGGGGAGGAAGAAAGCCGGACTCCTCCGCTAGTAAAAGAGCTACAAGAAGATAGCGGAGGAGTCCAGCGAGAAGACCCCCGAAGACGGAAGACCCCCGGAGCTGTGCAATAAAATATTTTTCCCCTGTGTTGTGTTTTTTTTTGTACTTTATTTCACAGGTGAATGGGTAGGGGTACATTGTACCCCATACTCATTCACATAGGGTGGGGGGCCGGTATCCGGGGGCCCCCTTCTTAAAGGGGGCTCCCGGATTCCGATAAGCCCCCCGCCCGCAGACCCCGACAACCAACGGCCAGGGTTGTCGGGAAGAGGCCCTTGTCCTCATCAACATGGGGACAAGGTGCTTTGGGGTGGGGGGGCCGCGCGGCCCCCCTTCCCCAAGGCACCCCCCATGTTGAGGGCACGCGGCCTGGTATGGCTCAGGAGGGGGGCGCGCTCGCTCGCCCCCCTTTCCTGGCCGGCCGGGTAGCGTGCTCGGACAAGGGTCTGGTGTGGACTTTGGGGGAACCCCCACGCCGATTTTTTTCGGCGTTGGGGTTCCCCTTTAAGCCCATTCCAGGCGGCGGAGCCCGCGACGTCTCCTTCGCGGGCCCCGCCTACCTGTACACGCGCTCGAAATGGGCGGATTTGCCTCCTCCTTACGTGGGCGAGTCCGTTCATTTCAAAAGTTGAGCGAACTGTTTGGCAAACAGTTCGCTGAAACAGTCCGCTCGTGTGTGGGCAAGTCCGCTCATGCAAATTTTGAGCGGACTGTTTGCCGAAACTGTTTGACGAACAAGGTTGGGCAAACAGTCCGCGCGTGTGTACGCGGCCTTACAAACCACTTTGACCTACAGGTAAGCCTAGATTAAGGCTTACCTGTAGGTCCAAGAAATATCTCCTAAACCTATATGGTTTAGGAGATATTTGCCCGAAAACAGGCACTGCTGTCTACGGCGCATGCGCCGTAGACAGTGGCGCGCAGGCGCACTGAGCGCGGCATTCTCAACGACGGAGCTGCCGCGCGTGTCGGCTCCCGTGCGCATGCGCGGGAGTGACGTCATCGCGGCTTCGCCGAATGACAGCGGCGGAGCTGCGAGACCCCACCAAGAAGATGGATGCGGCGGACTACAGGGGACAGCGGTGACTTCGCTGGCTCCTGTGTCAGGTAAGTGACACATAATGGACTACTATGCGATGCATAGTAGTCCATTATGCTTTACCTTTGCAGGGAATGAAAGAGGAAGTAAACTCATCACGGTTTACTTCCTCTTTAATAATTATGCTACCAAAATTAGTGTGTGCTGTAAATTGTCTCCTGCATTGCCCCTGTCTCTTCTTGCTGGGGGCTAGCATTTTGCTGGAGCCCAGAGCCCCTGAACAGCAGTAAACCATAAAGCTGAACTAAACCCATTGATTTTACAGTTTCAAAAAAACTGTTACTGTCCTGGAATGCCAGGATTGCATACTGTCACATTTGCTTGTGTCCTCAACCAAACTATCAAACCATCAAATGACCAGTGTCATCACCTATCACATGTGCAGCAGCGTGGCATTTGCAGATGAAACAGAAGCAGCTTCTGTAGGGGTTAAATTCTACAGTCGGCCTCCCTCTCACCTTACCAGGAGCCATAAGCTCCTCCTGCTGGCAGTTAAACTCCTATGTGGAGTGGGAGGGGGTGGGGCTTACCAGTGCTGTGTGTGTCTATGGATCCACACAGCCTGGATCGCACCCACACGGATGCTCCATTAACACATGGGCTAGCTGAGGGGACACTCACAGAAAAGCGCTGTTCTGGGACCCCAGAAGAGAAGGTAAGGGGCCACTCTGTGCAGTATCATTGCACAGAGCAGGTTTTACATCGTTTTTATTTTAATAAAAAAAATATTAGCCTTTACAATCATTTTTTTGTTGTTTTTTGTGTGCCCTTGAAGCTCACAAGCTGTTCCTTTATAGTTTTCATAGTCTAGTAAAACAATCTTTGTATGTGCAACTGTAATTATACTTTGAATCTGTCACTCATTTTAAATCTAAGCCACACCCAAATTGTTCATTTAAAGTACTTTCCAACATGCTCCTAGAAGAATCATATCTTTATATGGCTAGGCACAGTTACATAAAGTTATTTAAACTCTATCTGCAGGGTCAGCTCAGTTCTTTTCAGATGTGGGAAGTCTGAGAATATTGAAAGCTCTTTTGCACAACCATTTAAAGTAAAACCCCAGTTAAAACTCATTTAGAAATGTATTGCCACTCACTGGGAAAAGAAGGGCAAGGGATTTGTCTAAAGCAGGGGTATGCAATTAGCGGACCTCCAGCTGATACAGAACTACAAGTCCCATGATGCATAGCAAGACTGACAGCCACAAACATGACACCCAGGGGCAGAGACATGATGGGACTTGTAGTTTTGCAACAGCTGGAGGTCCGCTAATTGCATATCCCTGCTCTAAAGGGTGCACAATCGCTGAGATACAAGAGCTGCTAAAGAGGAAGTAAACTTCCCTGGTTTGTTTATACCTATAGGTAAGCCTATAATAAGTCTTACCTACGGGTATTGTAAATATCTCCTAAACCGTTTGGGAGATATTTACTGTATACGCTGCCGATGACGTCAACGGTGCATGCGCTCTGAAGGAACGGCCGCTCATAGCGCTTCTTCAGAGCCGTGCGCCGTGACCGGTGGCCCCTCGGGCACAAATGCCTGTGGACTGTAGCTATGATATGGTATAGTTTTATTACTAGAATGTATTGATTTTGATCATTTTCACTCTAAAACCATTGTTTAACCACTTCAGCCCCGGAAGATTTGGCTGCTCAATGACCAGGCCATTTTTTGCGGTTCGGTACTGCGTCGCTTTAACTGACAATTGCGCGGTCGTGCGACGCTGTACCCAAACAAAACGTCCTTTTTTTCCCACAAATAGAACTATCTTTTGGTGGTATTTGATCGCTTCTGCCTCTCGATTTTTATTTTTTGCCCTATAAACAAAAGAAGAGTGACAATTTTGCAAAAAAACACAATGGAGGTTATTTACGAAAGGCAACTCCACTTTGCACTACAAGTGCACTTGGAATTGCAGTTGCTGTAGATCTGAGGGGGATATGCAAGGAAAAAAAAACAGCATTTTTGCTTTTACATGATTGGATGATAAAATCAGCAGAGCTTCCCCTGATTTCAGATCTTCCCCTCACTTACAGCGTCTGTACTTCCAAGTGCACTTTCAAGTGCAGAGTGGATTTTCCTTTAGTAAATCAACCCCAATATCTTTTACTTTTTGCTATAATAAATATCCCAAATTTTTCTATCAAAAAAAATATTTTTTTCCTCAGTTTAGGCCGATATTTATTTATTTATTTTATTTTATTTCAGGTACTTATATAGCGCCGTCAATTTACGCAACACTATACATCCTACATTCACATCATTCCCCACCCTCAAAGAGCTTACACTCTAATGTTCCTAACTCACATTCATACATACTAGGAACAATTTAGACAGGATCCAATTAACCTACCAGCATGTCTTTGGAGTGTTGGAGGAAACCGGAGTACCCGAAGGAAACCCACGCAGGCACAGGGAGAACATGCAAACTCCAGGCAGGAAGTGTCATGGTTGGAATTTGAACCAGCAACCCTTCTTACTGCTAGGCAAAAGTGCTATCCACCCAGATATGTATTCTTCTACATGTTTTTGGTAAAAAAAATTGCAATAAGCGTATATTGATTGGTTTGCGCAAAAGTTATAGCGGGATAGATTTATGGCACTTATTATTATATTTTTTACTAACAATGGAAGCGATCTGCAATTTTTATCAGGACTGCGACATTATGGCAGACACATTGGACACTTTTGACACATTTTTGATACCATTGACAATTATACAGCGATCACTGCTATAAAAATGCATTGATTACTGTATAAATGTCACTGGCAGGGAATGAGTTAATACTAGACCCTAGATCAAAGGGTTAACAGGGGGCGATCAAGGGGTTAACTGTGTTTCCTATGTGTGTTTCTAATTGTGGGGGGGTGGGACTGTCTAGTAGGAGCGAGAGATCGGTGTTCATACATAGTATGAACACACGATCTGTCTCCTCTCCCCTGAAAGAACTGGGATCTGTGTGTTTATACACACAGATACCGGTTCTCGCTCTGTCACGAGCAATCGCGGGAGCCCGACGGTTACCCGCATCCAGGGTTGTCAACCTCTTGCAGCATTTTTTACTGACAAAACATGGAACTTTTACTGGCCGAGCACATTTTTTACTGGCAACCTGAAAAATTACAGAACTCCTATTAAAAACTAACACGGTGACTATTTGAACAGTATAAACATGATATGGAAACACTGACAATACCTAAAATAAAGTAATTTGCTTGATTTACACTTAAAAAGCCAACACAGCATGAAATAATCAGCTTCAGATATTTACTGACGGTTGTAAAAAAAAAAATCACAGGTTTTTAAAAACTGTCAGTAAATTTACTGTCGGTTGGCAACCCTGCCCACATCGCCGGGAACTTGCATCGCCTCCAGGCACACACTGCAGGCGCCCCTAGTGGCCAAAAGGAAAAGCAATGTAAGGTAACGTCGATTTGCCCAGCCCAGCCAACCTGCCGCAGTAAAACTGCAGCGGCTGGTTGGCAAGTGGTTAATATATACTTGTACTATTTTGTACCTCATTGTTTGCTTAAAACTTTTTTTAAAGCGGAGGTCCACCCTAAAGTGGACCTTCCGCTCATCGGAACCCTCCCCCCCTCCGGTGCCACAATCGGCACCTTTCAGGGGGGAGGGGGGTGCAGTTACCTGGATAATCCAGGTAACAGCACCCACTTCCGGGATAGCTGTCTGCGGAAAGGGGCGTAACTTACGCCCCTTTCCGCAACTGCCCGCCCCTTTCCGCAAGTGCCCCGCTGCCTGCTGGGAAACACACAGCTCCCAGAGGCAGCGGGGAGCGTCCTTATTGCGCCGCGCGATTCGCGCATGCGCAGTAGGGAACCGGGAAATGAAGCCGAAAGGCTCCATTTCCTGATTCCCATACCCAAGATGGCGGCGGCAGGACCCGAGAGACGACCGAGCGATCGGCTTCGGGTTCCGACATCGCGGGCGCGCTGGACAGGTAAGTGTCACTATTTTAAAAGTCAGCAGCTGCAGTATTTGTAGCTGCTGGCTTTTAAAAAAAAAAAAAAATCGCGGAGTCCCGGTGGACTCCCGCTTTAAATAAAAATCGTTAGGAAAAAAAAAAAAGTGTTGTACATATAAACTCTGCTCACCTCTAAATTGCAGCACGCCCCGACCTATTCATTATATCTAGAAAGTGTTATAAACTCAAAAAGAAATTTCTGCTCACCTTTGACTGCAGCACGCCTTGCCAAAAGATTTCAAGGCGAGTAGGTGAAAGTTAATGTTGCTAGAACTGCTGACCAGACAAAACAAGCGAGTTTGTCAAGTGAGTTCAGTTCACGGATGGAGAGGAAGCTTTTTATGGAAATATATGCAGACATATAACAAATGTCTAACACATATTCTTGTGTGTTTTTTTTAAATTTGAGTTAAAGCGGGAGTCCACCGGGACTCCGCGATTTTTTTTTTTTTTTTAAAAGCCAGCAGCTACAAATACTGCAGCTGCTGACTTTTAAAATAGTGACACTTACCTGTCCAGCGCGCCCGCGATGTCGGAACCCGAAGCCGATCGCTCGGTCGTCTCTCGGGTCCTGCCGCCGCCATCTTGGGTATGGGAATCAGGAAATGGAGCCTTTCGGCTTCATTTCCCGGTTCCCTACTGCGCATGCGCGAATCGCGCGGCGCAATAAGGACGCTCCCCGCTGCCTCTGGGAGCTGTGTGTTTCCCAGCAGGCAGCGGGGCACTTGCGGAAAGGGGCGGGCAGTTGCGGAAAGGGGCGTAAGTTACGCCCCTTTCCGCAGACAGCTATCCCGGAAGTGGGTGCTGTTACCTGGATTATCCAGGTAACTGCACCCCCCTCCCCCCTGAAAGGTGCCGATTGTGGCACCGGAGGGGGGGAGGGTTCCGATGAGCGGAAGGTCCACTTTAGGGTGGACCTCCGCTTTAAATGTAATCTGATTCCATTTTATATACAGTATATGTATATACAGCATATAAAAGTAACTTTTTGAAGACCCCTCGTGTATATGGTGTCCTTTTGTATACAATAAAGATAATTTGTTTTTAATACTATTTCAATGTACTTATTCCCAGTGGTATATTTAAAGGCCTATTACACTTTTGTTTTTAGTTTTGGTATGTATACAAAATCATTCTCACGTCCATGACTTCCACTTAGTGATGGACGAACTTCCGACGGGACGTTTCGCGAACGCGAAATGCGAACGGACCCAAACGTTCGCGAAACAGAACGTTCGCCGCGGGCCCCATTGACTTCAATGGGAGGCGAACTTTGCAAACCTTCATGTCGAATTTGCGGCCACGTGGTAATTATTAGGGGGTAAAACGTAGTCCCACCATCTGGACAATGACATAATACATGTATGAGGTGAATTTGGGATCGATAACTACAAGCATTTTTATTTTATTTGGGAAATTGTTCTAACAATTCAGGACTATGGAGCTAATGAAGGCAATGGAGGAGAGGGAAGGTCAGGGACCAGGGTAGGCAAAGAAGAGGGTGCAGGAGATGATCACCAGCAGCGTGACATACCGGAATGACACATGCACCGTGATAGAGGCATCTGACAGCAGCACCGTAATACAGAGCACTGACAGCAGCACCGTGACATACAGCGCTGACAGCAGCACCGTGACATACAGCGCTGACAGCAGCACCGTGACATACAGCGCTGACAGCAGCACCGTGACATACAGCGCTGACAGCAGCACCGTGACATACAGCGCTGACAGCAGCACCGTGACATACAGCGCTGACAGCAGCACCGTGACATACAGCGCTGACAGCAGCACCGTGACATACAGCGCTGACAGCAGCACCGTAAGCAGCCCCAGGAGGAAGTCAGCACAGCACAGGGATGGTGTGATCCCCTCATAATAAGAACCCCCAGGAGGAAGTCAGCACAGCACAGGGATAGTGTGATCCCTTCATAATAAGAACCCCCAGGAGGAAGTCAGCACAGCACAGGGATATCATAAGCAGCCCCAGTAGAAATATGACACCGCTCAACCTCTTCAAAGAGGAGGGTAGGGGCATATAGTACGGTGTGCTTTTTTGGGTCAAGGAAGTGAGCCAAATGAATTAAGAAGGTCTGTGTGCTTGATTAAAAAAATAGTTTATAGACATATACATGGTCTACTGGTCACATGTGTTGAATTCCTCCGAGATCCATGCCTCATTCATTTTTAGAAATGTGAGGTAGTTAACACTGTGGTGAGCTAGGCGAGTACGCTTATCGGTCACAATCCCCCCTGCTGCGCTGAACGTCCTTTCGGACAGGACACTGGATGAGGGGCAAGCCAACAGTTCGATTGCAAATTGGGCAAGCTCTGGCCAGAGGTCAAGCCTGCCCACCCAGTAGTCTAGGGGTTCATCACTCCTCAGAGCGTCCACATCGGCCGTTAACCCAATGTAGTCGGACACCTGACGGTCTAGGCGTTCCCTGATGCTGGATCCGGATGACACCTGTCGATGGGTCGGCTGAAAGAATGACCTCATATCCGAAGTCACCAACACATCTTCAAACCGGCCTCTTCTTGCAGGCGCTGTTGGATTGGTACCCGCAAATCCTTCTCTGGGAGTGGGAATTGCTCCTCTGCCAGCGCACGCAAAAGCAGAATGCAGCATTTCTCGAAGCAAGGCCTGGAAGTGCTGCATTCTGACAGCCCTCTGCGACGGCGGTAACATTTCCGCCATTTTGTGTTTGTACCGGGGGTCTAAGTACGTTGCCACCCAGTACTGGTCCTTGACCCTCATGCTTTTTATACGGGGGTCCCTATTAAAACACTGGAGCATGAAGGCCCCCATTTGCACTAAAGTGGAAGCGGTGTGGTGGCCTGGCTCCTGCTCATCATCCAGGATAATGTCGTCCTCTTCATTCTCCTCTCCCCATCCACGCACAACAGGGATCCCAGAAAGGTTTAAAGCATGCTCTTCTTGCTCCTGCTCATCCGCCCCGGCACCATCCTCCTCTGACTCCTCATCAGACTCCTGTTGTTGACTTGTCTCAGATAGAGTAGCCCCCCCTGGGAATTCATCCAGCATTGCGACTTCCTCATCTTCCCGCTCCTGCTCCTCCACAGCCTGATCAATGACACGACGCAATGCACGCTCCAGAAAGAAGGCATAAGGTACCATGTCACTGATGGCGCCATGGCTGCGACTGACCAGTTTGGTGATCTCCTCAAATGGCCGCAGAAGTCTGCATGTGTCGCGCATGAGCAGCCACTGGCGCGGTGAAAAAAAACCCAGCTCCCCAGAACCGTTTCTTTCGCAGAGTTCATACAGGTAGACGTTAACTGCACGTTTCTGCTGGAGCAGCCTATCAAGCATATAGAAGGTTGAGTTCCATCGCGTCGGGCAATCGCAAATAAGACGTCTGACCGGCAGATGGTGTCGCCGCTGAATGTCAGCAAGGCGAGCCATGGCCGTGTAAGATCTTCTGAAATGGGCCGAGATTTTCCTTGCCTGCCGCAAGATGTCCTGGACCCCAGGGTATTTGACAAGGAATCGCTGCACGACCAAGTTTAAGACGTGTGCCATGCACGGCACGTGCGTGATTTTGCCCTGTTTCAATGCGCTAAGCAGATTGGCACCGTTGTCACACACCACTTTACCAACTGTCAAATTGAGCGGTGTTAGCCACTCATCTGCCTGTGAACGCAAAGCTGAAAGGAGTGCCGGGCCAGTGTGGCTCTTTGCTTCCAGGCACAACAGACGCAGCACGGCATGGCAACGTCTCACCTGGCATGTGGAATAGGTTCTGGGGAGCTTGGGCGGTGCAGTGGAAGAGACGCTAGCAGCGGAAAAGGAGGAGGCAGCTGAGGAGGAGAGGGAGGAGGATGGAGTAGGAGGAGGAGAAGAAGAGTCAGGCCTGCATGCAATCCGTGGCGGTAAAACCAAATCTACACGGGTGCCACGGGTTACATGCTTGACGGCCGTCAGAAGGTTCACCCAGTGGGCAGTAAAACTGATATACCTTCCCTGCCCGTGTTTGCTAGACCACGTGTCTGTGGTCAGATGTATCTTGGCACCGACACTGTGTGCCAGAGATACATTCACTTGCCGCTGAACATGGCCATATAGCTCTGGGATGCCCTTCTCTGAGAAATACTTCCTTCCTGGGACCTTCCATTGTGGTGTTCCAATGGCCACAAATTTGCGAAAGGCCTCCGAGTCCACCAGTTTATATGGCAGTAGTTGGCGGGCTATGAGTTCTGACAAGCCAGCCGCCAACCGTTGGGCAAGAGGGTTATCCGGCATCATCATTTTTTTACGCTCAAACATTAGGCCCACGGAAGCCTGCCTTTTTGCAGAAAAATGTGAGCTTGGCGTGATGGAAGGTGGAGTGGAGGACAATTGTGAGGAGAGAGGAGAAGGAGAAGTAGAAGACGAGGCTGGACGGTGAGAGCCTGCAGTGTGGCTTTGTGTGTTCCGTTGCTCCCACTGGGCTCGGTGATGGCTGCTCATGTGCCTTCTTAAGGCGGTCGTCCCTAGGTGAGTATTGGGCTTACCGCGACTAACGCGTTGACTGCAAAGATTGCAGATGGCAACGCTATTGTCAGCAGCGGACACGTTAAAAAAAGCCCACACTGCGGAGCCATGTGCCGGTGTCCTGGGAGCGCCAGATGTGACCGTACATGGTCGATGACTCGCTCCTGATACATTTGCAGTCTGCTTTGTCCCTGCTGTGCAATGTAAGTCATTGCTGCTTCTCCTCCCTATCTGCTGGTCCATATCTCCCTCTGAACTCCCCTCCTCTTCCTCTCTTGTGGGCACCCACGTGACATCACTAGACACGTCATCATCAACGTCACCTTCCCCACCGCTATAAGTAGAGATCTCGGAGTAGGCAGCAACACCGGGGACCAACCTCCTCCTTGGGCTGATCTGGGTACTGGCGTCAGACTGCTGAGTAGCGCTTGTTGCTACCTCCTCTTCCTGATCCAATACCAAGAGTGGCTGCGCATCAGAAATGTCCTCTTGATATGGATCGGAAAATAATTCCAGTGACTCAAGCGGAAGGTATGTGGTGGTGGTGGTGGTGGTCGTGTTGTTGGTGGTAGTGTCTTTGGGGGTGCACATAGCAGAGAGTGAAGAAGAGGGTGCAGATCGAGAGGATGAGGAGGGTGCAGAAGAGTAAGGCTGAGCGAGCCACTCAACCAAGTCTGGTGCATCCTTTAAAGTAATTGAACGCACCTTCTGCAACTTCCCACTTTGGCTCAAGCCTGTTGCTCCTGCCCTACCCCTACCACCCCTGCGGAAGGGCCTGCCTCTTCCTCTGCATGTCATTTTTTAAATGACCCTGTGACAAAACTCTTAGTCCCTATACCGCTGAAGGACTGCTGCAGTATAGGTGAGCGGTCAGCAGTGGTGCACGTCAACCCTATCTATTGTGGACCTATAGCGGTCCTTACAGAACAGCAGACTGTACCGCACTCAAGCCTATGTACCGTAGCACCCTATACCAAGTTACCAGTCCTTATAAGAACTTTTGTGGAACAAGCAGGTTGTGTGTTAGTGATTAGCAGACTGTACGTCAGTCCCTATACCGCTGAAGGACTGCTGCAGTATAGGGCAGCGGTCAGCAGTGGTGCACGTCAACCCTATCTATTGTGGACCGATAGCGGTCCTTACAGAACAGCAGACTGTACCGCACTCAAGCCTATGTACCGTAGCACCCTATACCAAGTTACCAGTCCTTATAAGAACTTTTGTGGAACAAGCAGGTTGTGTGTTAGTGATTAGCAGACTGTACGTCAGTCCCTATACCGCTGAAGGACTGCTGCAGTATAGGTGAGCGGTCAGCAGTGGTGCACGTCAACCCTATCTATTGTGGACCTATAGCGGTCCTTACAGAACAGCAGACTGTACCGCACTCAAGCCTATGTACCGTAGCACCCTATACCAAGTTACCAGTCCTTATAAGAACTTTTGTGGACCAAGCAGGTTGTGTATTAGTGTTTAGCAGACTGTACGTCAGTCCCTATACCGCTGAAGGACTGCTGCAGTATAGGGCAGCGGTCAGCAGTGGTGCACGTCAACCCTATCTATTGTGGACCGATAGCGGTCCTTACAGAACAGCAGACTGTACCGCACTCAAGCCTATGTACCGTAGCACCCTATACCAAGTTACCAGTCCTTATAAGAACTTTTGTGGAACAAGCAGGTTGTGTGTTAGTGATTAGCAGACTGTACGTCAGTCCCTATACCGCTGAAGGACTGCTGCAGTATAGGGCAGCGGTCAGCAGTGGTGCACGTCAACCCTATCTATTGTGGACCGATAGCGGTCCTTACAGAACAGCAGACTGTACCGCACTCAAGCCTATGTACCGTAGCACCCTATACCAAGTTACCAGTCCTTATAAGAACTTTTGTGGAACAAGCAGGTTGTGTGTTAGTGATTAGCAGACTGTACGTCAGTCCCTATACCGCTGAAGGACTGCTGCAGTATAGGTGAGCGGTCAGCAGTGGTGCACGTCAACCCTATCTATTGTGGACCGATAGCGGTCCTTACAGAACAGCAGACTGTACCGCACTCAAGCCTATGTACCGTAGCACCCTATACCAAGTTACCAGTCCTTATAAGAACTTTTGTGGACCAAGCAGGTTGTGTATTAGTGTTTAGCAGACTGTACGTCAGTCCCTATACCGCTGAAGGACTGCTGCAGTATAGGGCAGCGGTCAGCAGTGGTGCACGTCAACCCTATCTATTGTGGACCGATAGCGGTCCTTACAGAACAGCAGACTGTACCGCACTCAAGCCTATGTACCGTAGCACCCTATACCAAGTTACCAGTCCTTATAAGAACTTTTGTGGACCAAGCAGGTTGTGTATTAGTGTTTAGCAGACTGTACGTCAGTCCCTATACCGCTGAAGGACTGCTGCAGTATAGGGCAGCGGTCAGCAGTGGTGCACGTCAACCCTATCTATTGTGGACCGATAGCGGTCCTTACAGAACAGCAGACTGTACCGCACTCAAGCCTATGTACCGTAGCACCCTATACCAAGTTACCAGTCCTTATAAGAACTTTTGTGGAACAAGCAGGTTGTGTGTTAGTGATTAGCAGACTGTACGTCAGTCCCTATACCGCTGAAGGACTGCTGCAGTATAGGGCAGCGGTCAGCAGTGGTGCACGTCAACCCTATCTATTGTGGACCGATAGCGGTCCTTACAGAACAGCAGACTGTACCGCACTCAAGCCTATGTACCGTAGCACCCTATACCAAGTTACCAGTCCTTATAAGAACTTTTGTGGAACAAGTGAGTTGTGAATGTTTAGCAGACTGCAGCAGAAGGGCAGCAGTCAAGTATAATATCCTTTCTATATTTGGAAGAAAGAATATTATACATGTACAAGCCTATTACTGTACCACTGATACCAGTCCTGAAAAGAACCTTTGTGGAACTAATAATAACAGCAAGTCTTTAAAATTACCCTCACTGCCTGACAACACTGCTTCCTTCCTGTCCCTATACAAATTGGCAAAAAAAGAGAACGATTAGTGGTTACTGGAACAGCTCTTTTGTGGACCTTGATAGTAACAGCTAATGATGATGATGATGATGATGATGATGAAAGACTAATCTGGCTGTCCCTGTAGCATACACCGTCCTTTCCCTTTCTCTAAACTAACAAAAGACACTCAGGCTGCTGCAAGAATCAGCAGCACAGCAAACCTATCAACACCTAACACCTATACCAGTCCTGAAAAGAACTTTTGTGTACCAAATAGCTAGTGGTTTATCTCTCCCTACTCCACACAGGAACCTGTCCCTATCGTAACAGAAGAAAGAATGTAAAATGGCCACCGGATCGGGTGTATTTATAGGTTAGGGGGAATGTACAAGTGTCCATGTGCTGTCATGTCTCAATTGGCTGTCCTGTATCACATGATAAACGTGTCACCAAAGGTTAAAGTTCTTGTATACATTAAACACGTAAGTCCGCCGCGGCGAACGACGGAAAAAGGCGTTCGAACGTGCGGACCGCGAATGTCGGAAATTCGCCGCGAAACGACCGCCGGGCGAACCGTTCGGCCATCACTACTTCCACTCACTTCCAAAGCCTGGGCCTTTCTTGCAATAGATGAAAATAGACTCTGGACTGCCGCACTCTTCAGAAAAACCACCTTTCTTTATTGGAAGATCACATCAAAAACTCAGCAACCACAGCAGACAAAGAAAAAGCTGATGTTTCGCACTAGCAGTAGTGCTTAATCATTTTGCTACGATTAAGCACTACTGCTAGTGCGAAACATCAGCTTTTTCTTTATCTGCTGTGGTTGCTGAGTTTTTGATGTGATCTTCCAATAAAGAAAGGTGGTTTTTCTGAAGAGTGCGGCAGTCCAGAGTCTATTTTCGTCTGTTGCTGTCGGCAATTGCCAGCCCCTGTGGCTTCCGGGCCAAGAGAACAGTTCACATTTTGTATGTGTGCTCCTGGAGCGGTGGGACTTTTTCTCCCCGGGACTTTCTTGGTAATGTAAAAGTGATTGGGCGGTTTTAGATTCACTGGCTCACCTCCATTGTTCTTCCCCACCATCACAGAAGTGAGCTTACAATTGCTGAGCTCACTCCTGTGATGGTGGAGGTGAGCAGTAGAGCTAGCAGACTCTTAGCAACATCCTAGCAACAAGGCAGAACAGGCTTATGCCATCTCTGACAGTTTTTCAGTCAGGCTCCAGGGGGTACATAAATGGCCTACACCTATAGCAAGGCCATTATTCAACTTTGGTCAAAGCTGCATTGTTTGTTTGTTTTCCACAGGTGCCCCTTATCTGTGCAGGCCGTTTTTTGGTCAAGGTGAGCTTTGCCTTTAAAGCAGAACTAAAGTGCAGTCAACAAAAAACTTGGAACAGGTAGACTCTGCCTATTTACAATCTTCTCCAGAATATACATAGAGCCACATGCATCAGCTCCCTATACATTCTCTGCACCAGAATGAATAAACTCATGCGCATACATGGGAGTTTCGTCATTTCCTGATCCGCCCAAAAGATTGCCCAAAAACTCAGCACCTGGAAGAAACCCAGGAGAAGATGTCAGCACCGGTGTGGGACTTGCATGTTGCATAATCGGAGCAGATAATAATTGTGGAGTTTAAGGCTAGGTTCACATCTGAGCAGGTGATGCTGCTGCGGGACCCACAAAAATACCGGCAGCCTCAACCACCCACACAGAAATAATGCGGGACCCACGGGCGGGTACCATTAATCCTAAGGACACACCACCAATGCTGGAAATCGCAACCATACTGGGAACTGAGGTTCCCATGCAGGCTGTGAATTTAAAAAATAGTGCAGGGACTTCTTTCCTGTGTGCCGCAGGGCATGGCAGCCCATTCAAATGAATGGGCTCTTGTGCCCGTGCAAACTACGCCCAGTGTGACCACAGAGCTGTGAACCCAGCCTTAATCCACTTTATGGGTTCATTTAGATGAGGCCAGATAGGCTGCTATATTCAGAGGTGGCTAAACGCCACATCTGGACACTGTGGGGTAGATTTACTAAAGGCAAAGAGACTGTGTACTCTGCAAAGTGCAGTTGCTCCAGTGCTTAGTAAATGAGCCAAAACTCTGCTGACTTCCATCATCTAATCATGTGCAAGCAAAAATGCTGTTTTTTAAATGTTCCTTGCATGTGATTGAAACTTTGGGGTTTATTTACGAAAGGAAAATCCACTTTGCACTACAAAGTAAATCTGAGGGGTAGATCTGAAATGAGTGGAAGCTCTGCTATTTTTATTACCCAATCATGTGCAAGTTAAAATGCTGTTTTTTATTTTCCTTGCATGTCCCCCTCGGATATACAGCGACTTTACTTCCAAGTGCACTTGTAGTGCAAAGTGGATTTGCCTTTTGTAAATAACCCCCTTTTACCTCATTTACCAAGCTGTGGAGTAATTGTACAGTCTATTTGCCTTTAGTAAATCAACCCCAGTAACTTTCACACAAGCCAATTAATATACGACTATTGGGTATATTATAGAGATATAATAAATTTTGGCCTAAATTTATGAAGAAATTAGATTTTTCTATTTTTTTTATTGAATATTTTTGTTTTGTTTTGTTTTGTTTTGTTCACAATCAAATCTTTATTACAAGTTGAACAGAACAAAAACTGTATATTCTTTATAACAGAAACTTTTTTTTCACATTTTCTGTATTTTTTTTTGTTTATATAGCAAGAAATTAAAAAGCGGTGGTGATCAAATACCATCCACAAAAAAGCTCTATATGTGTGAAAAAAATTATACAAATTTCATTTGTGCACAGTGTTGCATGACTGAGCAATTGCCAGGTAAAGTAGCACAGTGGTAAATAGCAAACAAATCTCCTAGTCATGAAGGGGGGTAAAACCTTCTGGAGGTTAAGTGGTTTAATTCCCCACTTTGGGGTTGATTTACTAAAGGCAACTAGACTGCGAACTTTTCAAAGTGCTGTTGCTCCAGAGCTTAAAGGGATTGTAAAGGTAAATGTTTTTTCACCTTAATGCATTCTATGCATTAAGGTGAAAAAACATCTGACAGTGCCTGCGTCCCCAGCCCCCCCGTTTTACTTACCTCACCCCTCGAAAGTCCCGCGCTCGTCCCCCGACGTCCTTTCCACCGTTCAGCCTGGCCGCTGATTGGCTGGAGTGGATGGATGGAAAGCAGCGCAGCCATTGGCTCGCGCTGCTGTCAATCACATCCACTGACGCGGAGCGCCGGGGCCGCGTGATACAGCGAGCGGCTATAGCCACCGGCTGTATCACGGGAGCGTGCCCGCAGATGCTTCTCACCATGCGAGGGAGCTCGCATGAACATGAGAAGCACCTGCGGGAGGAAGCCAAGACATCCACCGAGGGACCCCAGAAGAGCAGGTTCGGGGCCACTCTGTGCAAAACGAGCTGCACAGTGGAGGTAAGTATAACATGTTTGTTATTTTAAAAAAAATAAAAAATTCACTTTACAATCCTTTAATGAATGAGCAGAAGCTCTGATGACTTCCATCATCCAATCATGTGCAAGCAAAAATGCTATTTTTTTTTTATTTTCCTTGCACATGATTGGGCACTCTGCAAAGTGAAACTTTACCTCATTTACTAAACTTTGGAGCAACTGCACTTGAAGAGTGCAACTGCACTTTGCAAAGTGCACAGTTTATTTGCCTTTACTAAACCAACCCCTTAGTGTCTACAAACTATGGTATATATTTTATACTGTAATTTACACAGCTATGACACTATACTGGTAATGGCGCTGGTGATCAGCAACTTATAGTGGGACTGTGATAATTTGGTGGACAATCTGGCACTAACAGACCCTTGTTGGGAGGGTCACTAACTGATACTGGGGGTTATTTACGAAAGGCAAATCCACTTTGCACTACAAGTGAAATTGCGCTGAAAGTGCACTTGGAAGTGCAGTCGCTGTAAATCTGAGGGGTAGATCTGAAATTAGGGGAAGCTCTGCTGATTTTATTATCCAATCATGTGCAAGCTAAAATGCTGTTTTTTATTTTTCTTGCATGTCCCCCTCGGATCTACCAAGTGCACTTTCAGTGCGATTTGCCTTTCGTAAATAACCCCCTGACATCAAAAGTGACACTAATACTAATACATTGATCAGATATAATACTGTAACTGACAATGTACTAATGATACAGGCTGGGAATAGATTAACATCTAGGGCAGTGGCGGTGTGTCCATAAGGGTGCACAGGTGCCGCACCCCCCTCTTTTACCAATAGATAGATTCATGCATTGCATGAATCTATCCATGGCCACCGCTGCCACCCCTTATTCAGGTGCCCCTTTTCGGATGCTGGGTGCCTGACTTAAAGTGGGGGTGTTTTTGAAGCACCTGTTTAGAGCCACAAGCTCGAATAGGCATCAAAAAAGGTAAACAGCGTGCGCCATAATTGGCGTACACAGTTCACAACTGAACCGCCTCTCTGCCAATCAGGTGCTCGGGTCTGTTACCGCCTCTCCGCCAATCAGGTGCTCGGGTCTGTTACCTGTCACCTGATTGGCTGAAACTACAGGCGCTGTGGACGCCTATCAGGCATCCAATCATAGGAGAGGACAGGAGGAGAGGACGGGAGAAGACATCGAGGACATGGAGGAGCATGGAGGACACCACCTGCCACCATCACCCGCTGCCCCACCGAGACAGGGGGTGGCAGCATTCGATGGGCACAGTGGCAGCATTTGATGGGCACAGTGGGAGCATTTGATGGCACAGCGGCTGCGTTTGATGGGCACAGTGGCAGCATTTGATGGCACAGTGGCTGCATTTGATGGCACAATGGGAGGATTTGATGGCATAATGGCAGCATTTGATGGGCACAGTGGCAGCATTTGATGGGCACAGTGGTTGCATTTTATGGGCACAGTGTCAGCATTTGATGGCACAGTGGGAGCATTTGATGGCACAGTGGCAGCATTTGATGGGCACAGTGGCAGCGTTTGATGGGCACAGTGGCTGCTTTTGATGGGCACAGTGACAGCATTTGATGGCACAGTGGCTGAGTTTGATGGGCACAGTGACAGCGCTTGATGTCACAGTAGCTGCGTTTGATGGCACAGTGTCTGTGTTTGATGGCACAGTGGCTGCGTTTGATGGGTACAGTGAGGCTGCCATTGATGGGGGTTTTTTTCCAGAATTTTTTAGTTGGTTTGCGTCCCCCCAAAAATTTTGAGCACCAGCCGCCACCAATCTAGGGGCAATCAAGGGGGTTAACTATGTTCCTAACAATGTGTAATATGTGTCATATGTGTTGCTTTTACTAACAGATCTGCCTGTTTTTGCAGGGAGAAGAAACAGCCAGATCGCTGATCTGTGTACCAAGCCCTATGTGTCTGAGCTGTGATTGGCTACAGCCAATCAGCAGGTCTTGGCCATAAATTATTGGCCAGGATTATCAGCAGGCACACGCATGGCCGCCCCTAAACCGGAACAGGCTGAATCGTGTATATGTACCTGATCCAGCCTGCCCAATGCCGCCCTGTGGGTGGGTGGCAAGTGGGTAATAAAAATGTATGGGACAAACTTTGACCTTTGAACTTTGAGCACAGCCAATCAGCTTTTAGATTTTCACTTTATAAGCAGTGTGGGAAAATTTAACAATGGGAGCTGATTGATAGCTAAGGGCAACAGCACCAGTTGGGGTATCAATTCTCCCCAGAATGTTCTGCTTCCAGGACTGTTCACAGCCCCTAATCACATATAATATTAAATCAGCAGATTATTGGCGGCTGACATTTGTCTAAATGGGCCTAACCCTGTAAGGTCTACTTTACATTTGTGGCTGGGGTAAAAATAGATGATTGAACCATAGCTTTACCACTCCCTAATGCAACACAGTAGCCAGAGGGGGCAGATCCTAATTAGGAACTGCACATCTGAATGAGCCCCCAACCTCTGTAAGGCCTAATTTACACGTGTGGCCAGAGGGTGGTAAAAATAGGTGGTTGAGCCATGGGTTTTATCATCCCCTTGAACCAACACAGTAGCTAAAGGGGACAGTTCCTCATCAGCGGCCACCCTTCTGAATGAGCCCTAATTCACAGTTTACATTTGCTTTACTCTCTGAAAAGTGACCCATGCTCTGATCTCTCTTCAGGGAGCATATGACAGGGGAGGTATTGTAATGCCTCCTCGCCACCTGTTTTAACCCATCAAATGCCAGAGTACTGTGCCGCAACTGTGCATGTTGTGTGCGTTTCCAGCGCAACCCCATTTAATTGAATGGGGCATGTTCGATGGGCAGCAGGGGTATAATTCCTGACACGGCTGTGGCATATATATATACATCCCTGGCTGCTGTCTTTTGAAGCTAAAGGGTGGGGGGGGGTGTTAAAAACGTGGCTCATTCACATGGTTTTACCTCCTCCCAACCGATAGTGTAATTGTACCCCTTTAACGCAAAACAGTCGTGCATGTCACACCAAAACGTGCCTCCCCTCACATTCGTCTGGCACTACCACTGCCAAATGTGACCCAATCAAGTGAAAAGGGCCTAACATGTGTAATGCATGTGACTGCAGCGTGGTGGTGCAGGCTTCCAGGGTCAAATCGTACTGTGCGTAAATTGTTGGCGCTAAAAAAATCATGTATAATAATAATATCATCACCTTTCAAATGCTCTCTGAAAAGGGATTGAAAGTTGATCAACTCTCAGAGGGGAGGCAAGGCTTGTCACAAATGCACACAAGCTTTTGAATCACTTGCTGACCACTTTATAGCAGTTTTAACGCTACAGCACGTCAGCTGTGCACCAGATCATGTATATATATATATATATATATATATATATATATATATATATATATGTGATCCGGCTCTTCTGGGTATTGGGCACGAATGTGTGCTGCTGGCGGCCCGCTCCCGCTGTGATTATGCACAGTGGGCAGTGCAGACTCGATGTCCGCCGGCACCGCTGATCATCCTGCAGAGACACAGAATAGCGGTCTGTCTATGTAAACAAGGCAGATCGCCATTCTGACAGTTGGGAGGGCGTGGCTCCTGTGTTCCTGCAAAGCACTGACACAGATCTATGCCTTCCCCTAGTAGAACCACCTCCCACACTACACTAAAACACTGGCTAGGCACACAGTTAACCCTTTGATCGCCCCTGATGTTAACCCCTTCCCAGTCAGTATCATTAGTAAAGTAACTTCATATTTTTTAGCACTGTTCATCCCTGTATTAGTGTCACTGGTCCCTAAAAAGTGTCAGAAAGTGTCAGAACGTCCACCACATTATCGCAGTCCCACTATAAGTCACCGACATTACTAGTACAAATATAAATAAATAAAAATATCCCGCAGTTTGTAGACGCAAACCAATCAATATACACATACTGGGATTTTTTTTGTAGCAGAATACATATTGGCCTAAATTGATGAAGAAATTGAATTTCTTTTACATTTTTTATTGGATGTGTTTTATAGCAAAAAGTAAAAATATACTTTTTTTTGTTTTTCTAAATTGTCGCTCTTTTTTTGTTTATAGCGCAAAAAAAGAAACAAACGCAGAGTTCATCAAATACCACCAAAAGAATGATCTATTTGTGGGGAAAAAAGACGTCAGTTTTATTTGGGTAGTGTCGCACGTGGCGGCGCAATTGTCAAAGTAACGCAATGCTGTATTGCAAAAACTGTGATAAAACCTTCTGGAGCTGAAGTGGTTATTATTGTCAAAAGTTCGACTCCATCCTCACTAAAATGTTTTTGTTGTGATCCAATTGGGGAGATTTCTCCTCACTTCCTGTCCTGACTCCACCCATAAAATCCCTTATTATAACATACATAAGAACGGCCCTCTAAGGACTCGCTGTATATATAATATATATATATATATATATATATATAGGACACGTTCCCCCGGCACCTAAGAGGTTACTGGAAGTGGGCGTGACGCCAGAGCGTGGGCGATGGCCCGCTCCATGCTGCGCTCGTCACACTCGAATGGGGCGTGGCTAGGAGAACGAGTTCCCCATTGGCTGAGTGGGCGTAGCCTGTGACTTTGGCAGTGTTACGCTGGAGTTTCCCGTCATATCGCTCTGGACGGTCCTGTGAGCGGAGGGGAAAGTGAGTTACCGGCCGGGAAGAATAGAAGGGGGACACGAACCGAGGAATACATCCTGAGACCACCACAGCGAGGAGACACCCGGCCGGGGCCAGGGACCACCATGATGGAAATAGAGATACCCTCCGCCAAGCAGTCCATACAGGTGAGGGGGCGGGGCCGAGCTGTCACCTCTGTCCTGGGAGGGGGAGGGGAGCTGTCACACACACACTGTCACGTGATCAGCGCTCCCCATACACGGGCCGATCTCACTGCTGGGAATACAAAGTCTCCTGTAGAGGAGAGCAGATCAATGTAGACCAGGCCTGACCCTTCATACACAGTACTGGAGTAGAGGGATCACTTCTCGTCTTCTCCATAGAGATCAGACACATATTACAGATCTGTCAGAAGTGGGCGATCCAGGCTAATGATTGGCTGGCTGGCATGACTAGTCCAACAGCCAATCGTATTGTCTTCAGGCGCCTTCATTGCCCATCATTTATTAATCTCCAGGAACAGGGGAGGCGACCAATCAGAATTCAGATCTCCCAAAACTTCCTTGAGATACAATTGGTGGTATATCGATCCTTCACTTCGCCACAAACAAATCTATCCAAAACCAAGTACATCGGCCGTCCGTGCTGGGGGTGATTGTGTGGTCAGAGCAGACATTCGGTGAATGGGCAGAGAGGATCAGCCCCCTAAAGAGAACACTGGGTCCCTTAAGACACCCTTTAAAGGGAACATCGGCCTCCCTTATGGGCCCCTAAAGAGAACATCGGCCTCCCTTGTGGGCCCCTAAAGAGAACATTGGCCTCCCTTATGGGCCCCTAAAGAGCACCGGCCCCCTTGTGGGCCCCTAAAGAGACCACCGGGCCCCTAAAGACACCTCCTAAAGACATTGGGCCCCTAAAGAGAAGATCGGCCCCCTTATGGGCCCCTAAAGAGAAGATCGGCCCCCTTATGGGCCCCTAAAGAGAAGATCGGCCTCCTTATGGGCCCCTAAAGAAAACATCCCCCCCCTTATGGGCCCCTAAAGAGAACATCCCCCCCTTATGGGCCCCTAAAGAGAACATCCCCCCCTTATGGGCCCCTAAAGAGAACATCCCCCCCCCCTTATGGGCCCCTAAAGAGAACATCCCCCCCCCCCTTATGGGCCCCTAAAGAGAACATCCCCCCCCCCCCTTATGGGCCTCTAAAGAGAACACCGGGCCCCTAAAGACCTGATCTTCTACATGAGGGAGAAATAAGCCAGGATTCTACAGCCGTATCCTATGGCCAGATCCCAAGACTGGAGCTGTGAGCGGATCCCATGGAGTAGATCAGCATGGACATTCCTGGGAATGCTCAGCTGGATTCTCTGGTTCGGAGATCTCTCATTAGATTCGGCCCTGTAGAACACGTTGTGAAGGTCAGATAGAAATGTCACAGCGTCTCCTCGTCCCCTCTATAGATCAGTGCAATTCTTCTCTCCCCACCATGCATTAGACATGCAGACATGTTGCAATTGTGTACATCCATTTCATCGCTCCTCCCCGCGTTACAACGCGCTCTGATAGCGGTAAATAAACTGTTATTTGACATTTTAATAAAGTTTAAAAAAGGAGATAAAATGCCACACTGTACCTGAGCACCAGTGCACACATGTTCAAAGTATATCTACAGCCAGAATGTTTAAGGATTTGCACTAGAGCAGGGTTAGAACCCCAGTCAGTTTATTTTTTTTGCCTTTTCCTGTCCCATAGACATGACAGGAAGTGAGAGAAAATCTCTCCAAAGTGAGTGAATTTCCCTTTCAGATTGTCAGATTGTTGGTGCTGGAACAGGTGACCCCATTGGAAGAATTCCTCTCCCATCCTCTTATAGTTACAACTCAAAAAAAAAAAAATATATATATATATATATATAATTAATTTTTATTTATTTTTTTCTTCCTCACTTTCACTGCTTGGTGACCACTGCCACCAGAACCAATGAGCCTTCCCAGCCAGGAGACATCAACAAAAAACATTGCAGAGGTTCTAACCTTTCCACACTATCCACACCCCCAAAACTTTTTTTGCATTTAGATACTTAAATCATTTTATATGGATTCGTGCTTGGTTTTGAAATTTTTATTTATTGTATGAGTTTAAATCATTATAGGAAATAATAATAAAAAACATAGTTCTTTGCTGTAATAAAAAAAAAAGTGTTTCTTTTTTTAATAATAATAAAAAACAGTAGTGTTATTATCAACAACAAAACAATATTTTTTTTATTAATAAAAAAAATATATATTTTTGGTAATAAAAATGTAATACATTTTGTTTTGTTAATATTTTTTTTTTGTGATGGTAATAGATAACAGCACTTTTTTTGTTGTTGTTATTGTATAATTATTATTAACAAAACAAATTTGTATTATTACTTTTCATAATAGTAATAAAAATATTTTTTTTGATTTTTATAATACAAGTAATAAAAAAGTAACAACCTTTATTATTATTATCAAAAACTATTTTTTATTACTATTAAAATTAATAAAAACTAGTTTTGTTGTTTTAATAATAACAAATTCGTATTGTTATTATTATTTATTACATTTTTTTTTTTTTTATTAACGACAAAACACATTTTTATTATTACTTTTAATGGTAATAAAAAATAGTTGTTAATAATATTATTATTATTATTATTATTAACAACTATTTTTTATTGCTATTAAAATGAATAAAAACTAGTTTTGTTGTTTAATAATAACAAATTCGTATTGTTATTATTATTTATTACATTTTTTTTTTATTAACGACAAAACACATTTTTATTATTACTTTTAATGGTAATAAAAAATAGTTGTTAGTTATTATTATTATTATTATTAACAACTATTTTTTATTACCATTAAAAGTAATAATAAAAATTAGTTTTGTCGTTAATAAAAAAAAATGTAATAAATAATAATAACAATACGAATTTGTTATTATTAAACAACAAAACTAGTTTTTATTAATTTTTATAGTAATAAAAAATAGTTATTATTATTATTATTATTATTATTTTTTATTACTATTAAAATTAATAAAAACTAGTTTTGTTGTTTAATAATAACAAATTCGTATTGTTATTATTATTTATTACATTTTTTTTTTATTAACGACAAAACTAATTTTTATTATTACTTTTAATGGTAATAAAAAATAGTTGTTAATAATAATAATAATAATAATAATAATAACTATTTTTTATTACTATTAAAATTAATAAAAACTAGTTTTGTTGTTTAATAATAACAAATTCGTATTGTTATTATTATTTATTACATTTTTTTTTTATTAACGACAAAACAAATTTTTATTATTACTTTTAATGGTAATAAAAAATAGTTTTGATAATAAAGAGAAGCATTGCTGACATTCCAGAAGTTGTAGTTGTTGGAATTTGTTTTATTAATCCACCAGATATAAAGAGTTTATTTCTTTCATTTTATTACTGTACACATTCAGCTTTCCATCAGTAGGTAGTACAAGAACCCCCAGGAGCCAATCACATTGCAGATTGGGGCGGTCTTGTAGGTGAGAAATAAGTTCTTGTGGCAGGTTCTGGTTTCCTGCACTTTGCTCTGCTCCTTCCTGAATAGGACTGACCTGGTTCTCTGCATGTTGTACGTTCCTCTGATCAGTTCTATAAGGACTCATCTAATATACAGTGTGATGAGAAGTTTCCCTGGGTGTAGCGGTGTGGTGGGATCTGTAGAGTGAAGGCCGGCTCTGGAATGGTCAGTTTGCATGCTTTCTCTCTCCTTGACAACTGAATGTGCTCAGTCACCCTGGGGCTCCTTAGGGGGTTCAGAGGGCCGTGTACAGTGACAGGTCTCCTGTATTCTGCAGCCTGAGTTTTATGCAGACTGATTGAAGGTGTTTTTTGGAAATCAATACTCTGCGCTCCGCTTGACATAACATTTGTATCTCTATGGGGTTCATTTACTAAAACCGGAGAGTGCAAAATCTGGTGCAGCTGTGCGTAGAAACCAATCAGCTTCCAGCTTTTATTGTCAAAGCTTTAAGGCCTGTTTCACACCTATGCATTTTTAGTGCTTTTACAGTCCATTTACCATGGTTTCCTATGGAACACGTTCTGTAGTGCAAATCTGCAAAATGCACTAAAAATGCAGAGATGTGAACCAGGCCTTAGACCCTGTTCACACTGAGGCTTGAAAACGGCACATAAAACTGTGAGTGGGGTTAGCGGTGTGCTCTCTTTTTTATTTATTTATATTATTTTTTTGAAGGTCATGTGACTCAAAAGAACCATTTTGTAGCGCTTTGTGCACTTTTCGAAGGTTTCCCATTCATTTCAATTGAGAGGGGCACTTTTGATGCGTTTTTTATTTTTTTTGTGCTTCAAACGTGCTGCTTACAGGAGTTTTTTCACCGCCCCAGTGTGAAAGCATTAATTGAATGTAATGGAAACTAGTTTTCAAGAGCTTTTCAGGCACTTTTTTTAAATAAATTTTTGTGTGTGTGTGTGTGTGTGTGTGTGTGTGTGTGTGTAAGGGACCTAACTGAACAAGCTAAAGTTAGAATGTTAGAATCTGATTGGCTATCATGCAGAGCTGCACCAGATTTTGCACTCTCCAGTTTTAGTAAATCAACCCCAATGCATCATAGTTTGTCTCATTCCCAGAATCTATCTATATCTGATCTCTATGCAGGTGTCCTATGAAAATCAATTATCAGCTGTATGAACCCATATATATATATATATATATATATATATATATATATATATATATATATATATATATATATATATATATATATATATATATATATATATATATTATATATTTATAAAAAAAAAATTTTTTATATATTTTTTTTTCACTTTATCTTGCCTGGGGGTGACATTGAGCTCTAGGGAACGCGGTCCTCCTTTTATCGGTAAAGATAACCGGCAATTGTACGTTAGGCGAACAGGGAATGAAAGTATTTCTATTCCACCCTGAAGGATATTTCAAGGATTTTGTTCAATAAGTTATTTTTGCTTCCTGTTTTTTAGAACAACCTGAGACTTTGTGCCTCTCCGTAGTCGGTTCGGACATTGAGCTCCGCACTTTGTTTTTGTGGTTATCACTATAGGTGGGAGGAGCTGTAATTGTTTGCCGTACTAAAGAGAAGGATTTGTAAATACCTGAACCTTATTTGATGGGAGTTGGTTGTTTATGATCATGTTCACCGTGGAGCTTATCACTTCTTCAGGGACACTAAAAGAACAATGGGCTTTTGACTGAAAAAGGCATCTAGGACAGTATAATTTTCCTCTGGTAATGGTAGTCCAGGATAGGCTGGTGGTACTTGTTGGACTTTATAGTTTGCCTGATTGCAGTCTTAAGCCTCTTACACATGCTTAGATTTTTGGACGACCGAACGTCCGTTTTTTTTTTTTTTTTTGGTGCATGCTAGTCTCATGTTGAAAGTGAAGAGGTTACTCACAATACGAAAATGTAGGTACGACAGAATACGTCAGAAGTGA
The DNA here is from genome assembly GCF_037356315.1 of Lithobates pipiens. Lineage (NCBI taxonomy): Eukaryota > Metazoa > Chordata > Amphibia > Anura > Ranidae > Lithobates > Lithobates pipiens. The sequence goes on along the minus strand of NW_027507784.1, from coordinate 109,269,909 downwards.
CATAATGTATTGAATAGTTTTGTATGTACTCTTTAGTTTCTGAGCATGCGTAGTCTTGCTCTTTAATTTTTTTTTCCCCCCATACGAAAACTGTACTAATGAAACAAAAATCGGACATTGAGTTCACATCCCAAACAAATTTTATAATCTGTACATCCTGCTTTTGTCTGATGAAAAAGTGAAATTTGGCTGTTGAATGCACCGTACTAACGATCCGAAAATCAGCAGACGGCTCATTGTACGTATTTTTCCATCAGGTTTTCGTATGGTGTGTATGGGCTTTTAGCCAGGGAACAAACAGTGGGCATCTACTGCCTATAGGGACTGGCAGGGTCAATGGCTTTTGAAGTGAACTTGTGAAAATCTTTGGTAAGAGCAGAGATGTCCCCTATTGTCGTAGCCAGGAAAGCTTCACCTTGTGCCCCTCTGATATTGTTTCCTTATTACTGGGGCCTGACTTTCTTGATTTTATGGTTTAAGTTTACCAGTAATGGCCCCTTTGTCTGAGACTGTGACGGTAATGGTGCCATCCTTGGACGGGAGGGTTGGGCATCCTATGGCATCTGCTTTTGTTTATGGTCATAGGATATGGGGAAGTATGGAGGCTACAAACGCATGGCAACCACCCAACCTAAACCTGGCCTTTCCAGCAAGGAGCACATAGAAGGGCGACACATGTGAAAAGATCAACAAACACAAATTCCCAGCTTAATTGCCAGCCTGCAACAAACCGAATTGACCCTAACAGTTCACTTTACAACCAAGGGGTTTAGTTTGCACACATTTGCAAATAAATGTGTGAGCTGCAGCGGCCATGTCATGGCACCTCAGTGTACTGTATAGAGTTAGGACTGCAGTACACTGGGGGTGCCAGGACATGGCGACTGCAGCTTACGGAAAAACCCCTTGGTTTTAACATGATCTGTTAGGTCAATTCGGTTTGTTGCAGGCTGGCTGGTAAGTGAGCTGGGAAGTTTTTTTGTTTTGTTTATGTGTTTTTTTTTTTTTTTTGTGTGTGTGTATGCGTGTGTTTTTTTGTTTTTTGTTTTTGTTTTTTTTTGACGTATGAAGGCTTCCTGTTGACCTGTCCTTGTGAAAATACTTGTAGTCTGACTTCAGTTTCTTCTCCAGCCGGTGGTGATGGGGGGGAGGTGGGATAAATATGTAGTTTAGATCTGATTCTGATTATTACTGATCTGCACCTGTTCTGGGTCACTGTCCCAGACAGCCAGGCAGGAAGCATTTTCAGAAGGAGATCATTAGTTGCGGCTTCCTCTGTACAGAATCACTTTAAGGGGCATGTGCTGTGAAGAAATGGCCGGGCAGCCATTACAGGTGCTGGGCCATTACAACGGCATTTCTGAGCCAATAAATGGTTACCTTTTTAGTTGGTAGTAATTAGAACTCTTTAAAATGTTGTTAGTAGAATCCCGGAGGGCCAATTTATTGGTTACCAGGTAAAAGGATGTCCTGACTTTACAGAACGTTGGCATGAAAACATACCTCCGTGATAGTCACGTCCTTTCAAAACAAGCTAGCAAAATAAATAAACCGATAATAATAATTGTCTTTTAGCCCCCCCCCTTCTGTTTTCATTCTACCGATCTTCACAAATGAATCAACCAACCCCAGAAATGTCCTAAAAACCATCATTGCAGTCATTTTTCATCATATCCATGAACTGCTACGGTAAAGTCCTCAAACTTGGAGATTACATTGACTTGTAGAGTTCATGTTAGCAGCCATTGTAGGCTAGAGGAGGCTCACCAGAGGAGGTCTACAGAGGAGATACTTGGGTGGGGGCGGGGTTTGTTAAACTGTTATGCCGCGTACACACGACCAGACTTATGTCCGACAGACTTCCGAAGGAGTTCTGCCGGAGTTCTGACAGAGTTCTGACGGACTTTCCGAATGAGCGGACTTGGCCACACACAATCACACCAAACTCCAACGGATTCGAACGTGATGACGTACGACTGGACTCGAATAAGGAAGTTCATAGCCAGTAGCCAATAGCTGCCCTAGCGTCGGTTTTAGTCCGTCGGAATAGCATACACACGAGCGAATTTTTCGGTAGGAACTGGGTCCGGCAGAGTTCTGGCGGAAAAATTTGAAGCATGTTCCATTTCTAAAGTCTGTCAGACTTTTGCGAATCAAAAGTCCGTTGCAGCCCACACACGATCGAATAGTCTGCCGGAATCATTCCGTCAGACTTTGGATGTTGAAAAGTCCGCTCGTGTGTACGGGGCTTTAGGGGACCCGTTCACACTATGGTGTCCATTTATGAAACCAAGATGAGCTGAAATCCTGATGATAGCCGCTCATCTCGGATCATTCATGGTTTATGAAACTGAGATGATCGGGGGGGAACATGTTCTCCGTTGATCATCTCAGCACACAGAGAGTCTGTCATTGACAGAACCGGCCAGTTTATGAAGGTTTGATCTCAGCACCTCACTGATGATTTCTGCCAGAATTCTCCATCCCAGAGGCAGAGAATGGGAAGAATCCTTGGAGAACTGAGGAGGAAGGTTATTAACTTCCTTCTTCCCCAACTGAACCTGCCAAGACAGTAAATAAAGCCCTCCTGCCTTTCACAAACCTCCCAAAACCGGTAAAGTAGGTTAAAAACACACACTTAAAAAATATATAACTTATTGTGTAGGGGTGCTTTAACTACTTAAAGTGGTTGTAAACCCTTACAACCAACTTTGACCTACAGGTAAGCCTAGATTAACCACTTTCAGACCGGACCATTTTGCTGGTAAATGACCAGAGGTCTTTTTACACTTTGGCACTGCGCTGCTTTAACTGGTAATTGCGCGGTCATGCAATGTTGTACCCAAACAAAATTTGCGTCCTTTTCTTCCCACAAATAGAGCTTTCTTTTGATGGTATTTGATTGCCTCTGCGATTTTTATTTTTTGCGATATAAACGTAAAAAGACCGCAAATTTTGAAAAAAAATGATATTTTCTACTTTTTGTTATTAGAAAAATCCAATAAACTCAATTTTAGTCATACATTTAGGCCAAAATGTATTCAGCCACATGTCTTTGGTAAAAAAAAAGTCAATAATTGTATATTTATTGGTTTGCGCAAAAGTTGTCACATCTACAAACTAAGGTACGTTTTCTGGAATTTACGCAGCTTTTAGTTTACGACTGCCTATCTCATTTCTTGAGGTGCTAAAATGGCAGGGCAGTACAAAACCCCCCCAAATGACCCCATTTTGGAAAGTAGACCCCCTAAGGAAATTGATAAGAGGCATGTTGAGCCCATTGAATATTTTATTTTTTTGCCTCAAGCGATTGAATAATGACAAAAAAAAAAATTTTTTTTTTTTTTTACACAAAGTTGTCACTAAATGATATATTGCTCACACATGCTATGGGCGTATGTGAAATGACACCCCAAAATAAATTCTGCTGCTTCTCCTGAGTATGGGGATACCACATATGTGGGACTTTTTGGGAGCCTAGCCGCGTACGGGGCCCCGAAAACCAAGCACCGCCTTCAGGCTTTCTAAGGGCGTAAATTTTTGAGTTCACTTCTCACTACCTATTACAGTTTTGAAGGCCATAAAATGCCAAGATGGCACAAAACCCCCACAAATGACCCCATTTTAGAAAGTAGACACCCCAAGCTATTTGCTGAGAGGCATGTTGAGTTCATGGAATATTTTATATTTTGCCACAAGTTGCGGGAAAATTACAAACTTTTTTTTTTTTTTTTTTTTTTTAACAAAGTTGTCACTAAATGATATATTGCTCATGCATGCCATGGGCATATGTGAAATGACACCCCAAAATAAATTCTGCTGCTTCTCCTGAGTACGGGGATACCACATATGTGGGACTTTTTGGGAGCCTAGCCGCGTACGGGGCCCCGAAAACCAAGCACCGCCTTCAGGCTTTCTAAGGGCGTAATTTTTTGATTTCACTCCTCACTACCTATTACAGTTTTGAAGGCCATAAAATGCCAAGATGGCACAAAACCCCCACAAATGACCCCATTTTAGAAAGTAGACACCCCAAGCTATTTGCTGAGAGGCATGTTGAGTCCATGGAATATTTTATATTTTGCCACAAGTTGCGGGAAAATTACAAACTTTTTTTTTTTTTTTTTTTTTTCACAAAGTTGTCACTAAATGATATATTGCTCACGCATGCCATGGGCATATGTGAAATGACACCCCAAAATAAATTCTGCTGCTTCTCCTGAGTATGGGGATACCACATATGTGGGACTTTTTGGGAGCCTAGCCGCGTACGGGGCCCCGAAAACCAAGCACCGCCTTCAGGCTTTCTAAGGGCGTTACAGTTTTGAAGGCCATAAAATGCCAAGATGGCACAAACCCCCCCCCCAAATGACCCCATTTTGGAAAGTAGACACGCCTAAATTTAGGGGTACACTAGTGAGACTAGGTAATAAATGGCGGGTGCCCTGAAACTATAAAAAAATAACTAACCAACCAGCGTCACCTGTAACAGTTATATGGTGATCACTGGTGAAAGGGTTAACTAGGGGGCAATTAGGGGGCTTTATGCGGTAGTATATGGGGGTCCCTGGCGCTATAAAAAGCTGCAGCGAACCTAAATACCTACCTGCCTAACTAGCGTCACCTGTGACACTAATACGGCGATCAGAAAAACGATCGCTTATTAGGCTGGGTTCACACTGGAGCGATGCGGGAACGCCACGAATGCGCGGCGGGTTCCCGCATCGCATGCCTCCCGGCGGCAGTTCACACTGCCCTATGCGAACTGCTGGGAGTGTCAGTGAAATGTTACTGACACCCCCAGATCAGTTCGCATATCGCAGTGCGATCTGCAAACTCGGATCGCATGGTGTGAACACCCATGCGATCCGATTCTGCTGCGGGCCAAAAAAAGGGTCCCGTGCGAATTTGCGGCGGGTGCGGCGGGTGCGGCGAATGGCTGAACTCGAATCGCACAGAGATCGGATGTGATTTGCACTGCAGTGCGGTGCGAATCACATCCGTTCTCATAAACCGCTGCAATGTGAACCCAGCCTTAGTGACACTGGCGACGGGGGGTGATCACGGGGTTAAACCTTTATTGGGGGGGTTAGGGGGGTACCTTAGAACTAAAGGGGGCTAACCCTAACTGCCCTAACAGTTATTAGTCACAAATGACACCCGCCGGGTGATCAGGGGGTTAAACCTTTATTAGGTAATAAATGGCGGGTGCCCTGAAACTATAAAAAAATAACTAACCAACCAGCGTCACCTGTAACAGTTATATGGTGATCACTGGTGAAAGGGTTAACTAGGGGGCAATCAGGGGGCTTTATGCGGTAGTATATGGGGGTCCCTGGCGCTATAAAAAGCTGCGGCGAACCTAAATACCTACCTGCCTAACTAGCGTCACCTGTGACACTAATACGGCGATCAGAAAAATGATCGCTTATTAGGCTGGGTTCACACTGGAGCGATGCGGAAACGCCGCGAATCCGCGGCGGGTTCCCGCATCGCATGCCTCCCGGCGGCAGTTCACACTGCCCTATGCGAACTGCTGGGAGTGTCAGTGAAATGTTACTGACACCCCCAGATCAGTTCGCATATCGCAGTGCGATCTGCAAACTCGGATCGCATGGTGTGAACACCCATGCGATCCGATTCTGCTGCGGGCCAAAAAAAGGGTCCCGTGCGAATTTGCGGCGGGTGCGGCGGGTGTGGCGGGTGCGGCGGGTGCGGCGAATGGCTGAACTCGAATCGCACAGAGATCGGATGTGATTTGCACTGCAGTGCGGTGCGAATCACATTCGTTCTCATAAACCGCTGCAATGTGAACCCAGCCTTAGTGACACTGGCGACGGGGGGTGATCACGGGGTTAAACCTTTATTGGGGGGGTTAGGGGGGTACATTAGAACTAAAGGGGGCTAACTCTAACTGCCCTAACAGTTATTACAGTCACAAATGACACCAATGCAAAAAAAAAAAAAAAAAAAAAAAAATGACATTGGTGTCACTGTGACTGGGGGGCAGGGGTAATTGGGGGGGTGATCGGGGGGTAAAGGGGGGGTGTGAGTGTGCCTGGCATGTTCTACTGTGTGTGTGAGTGTTGGTGCAACTTACTGATCCGCTCTCCTCCGTGTCGGAACGAAAAATACCGACACGGAGGAGAGAATACATCACTTCCTCTCCTGTGTTTACATTACAGGAGAGGAAGTGATGTCACCGGGGATTTCTATTCGTCGGGAGCGATCGCGAGGGGGTGGCCATGAATGAATGGCCGTCCCCTCGTCCGGGATCGCTCCCGTACGAATACCGACCGCCGCAGGCACCGGGCGGGGGCCCGATCGGGCCCCCGACCCGCGGGAGGCAAGGGACGTACATGTATGTCCTTATGCCTGCCCGTGCCATTGTACCGACGTACATCGGCGTGCGGCGGTCGGCAACTGGTTAAGGCTTACCTGTGGGTCTAAGAAATATCTCCTAAACCTATACGGTATAGGAGATATTTACCCGAAGATAGCCACCGCTGTCTACGGCGCGCAGGCGCACTGGGCAGGCTGCAGATCGCGGCGATATGCCGTGAGTGTGGGCTCCCGTGCGCATGCGCAGGAGTGACGTCATCGCTGCTCTGGCGAGTCACAGCGCCGGAGAAGTCACTCCGGGATCCATGGCAGCGGCGAAGATGAACACGGAGGACCACTTCGGGGGCTTCGTTCTCAGGTAAGTTATTCATAATGAGCTAGTATGCTATGCATACTAGCTCATTATGCCTTTGCCTTACAGGGTGTGTTTTTTTTATTTATTTTTTTAGCCTTTACTTCCTCTGTAAGGACCAAGCCTATTTTTCAAACTTGGTCTTTACAAGTTACATTCAGTTTGTTTTGTTGCTATAGCATTACTTTTTTTTTCTAGATAAAAAAATAGTGGTTGTTGCAATAGTTTGTCACACTGTATTTGTGCAGCGGTCTTACAAGTGAAATTTTTGGGGGGGAAAAAATACACATTTTTAAATTTTAAAAATAAGACATCAATGAGGTTAGCCTAATTTTTATTTTATTTTTTGTAATTTTTTTTTTTTTATATTGTGAAAGATAATGTTACGCCGAGTAAATTGATACCCAACACGTCACGCTTCAAAATTGCGCCCGCTCATGGAATGGCGATAAGCTTTGACCCTTAAAAATCTCTATAGGCGACGTTGAAAAATGTCTACAGGTTTTGAGTTGCGGAGGAGGTCTTTTGCTAGAATTATCGCTCTCGCTCAAACGATTTGCGGTGATACCTCACTTGTGTGGTTTGAACACCATTTTCATATACAGGCACGACTTGCGTATGCATAAGCTTCTGCAAGTGAGCTCGTCAGGACAGGGGAGGCTTTAAATATATTTATTTTTCTTTTACTTTTTGTGTGTTTTTTCTTTTTCTTTACAGTCTTTTTAAAAAAAAAAAAAAAATTTTGGGTCACTTTTATTCCTATTACAAGGAATGTAAACATCCCTTGTAATAGAAAAAAAGCATGACAGGACCTCTTAAATGTGAGATCTGGGGTCAAAAAGACCTCAGATCTCACATTTCTATTTAAATGCAATAAAAAATGTAAAAAAAGTAGTATTTTAAAGACCATTGGGCGGAAGTGGTGTTTGATGTCGGCACAGTGGTGTAGTGCTTAGCACTCTCGCCTAGCAGTAAAAATGGTTGCTGGTTTGAATCTCAACCACAACACTGCCTGCCTGGAGTTTGCATGTTCTCCCTGTGTGGGTTTTCTCCGGGTACTCCAGTTTCCTCCCACACTCCAAAGACATGCAGGTAGGTTAATTGGCTTCTGTCCAAAATTGGCTCTAGTATATGGGGACCTTGGATTTTGGGCTCCTTGAGGGTAGGGACTGATGTGAGTGTGCAATGTACAGGGATGGGGACAATTGTAGACACTCACTCAGGTTGAACTGGATGGACTGGTGTCTTTATTCAACCTTACCAACTATGTAACTATGTCGCTTGCATCATCCAGTGTTATGGAGCCAAGCAGGGGCCAGCTTTCCCTCTCCTGCCCCCTATAAACGTGATTTTGTGGCGAATCCGCCACCGAGACCACTTTTACTAGAAAGAGGACCATTCGCCGTTTAAGATTATACCACGGTTATGACAGCTATCTGCAGCCATAACCCTGCTATTCTACATCAAAGTACCGACGTATAACGACAGTGGGTGGTCCGCAAGTAGTCAACCTTATGTTATTAATATTCAGTATAGTAAGAGGTACTGAGGGAGCGGTTTACTCTGAGAATGCCCATGTACTCCATAGCTGTAATTCACCGCTGTTTAATAAACGGACACCTCTGTGTTTCACTGATTTTCTGTTCGTGGAATCTCGTTATGTCTTGCGAGATTACAGTATCGGGAGGCTGTAAATCTGAGGGGCAGATCTGAAATGAGGGGAAGCTCTGCTGATTTTATTATCCAATTATGTGCAAGCTAAAATTCTGTTTATTTATTTTGCACTTAGTGCAAAGTGGATTTGCCTTTTGTAAATGACCCCCAATGTGTATTCTGGTAAAGCGCTCTGTACTGACATGGTGAGTATAGGCTGTTGCACAACAGCGCACATTACATGTGTTGGAGCAGTACTGTGTCCTTCATCTTAAATAGCACTCCACCGCACCTTGACAACAGATGGTTGGCATCGCAGTACAACACACAGCGATTTAGTATTGTGTTGCTGTGCATGTGCTGCAATGCACGTCTATTGGCAATGTGCAATGGGATGCCATTCAGAAAAAATGGTGCTGCATCATGCCAACACACGGAGCTTGTGAACCAACCCTCAGGTTTCAAATTCTCTAAATGTATTCTTTTATAAAGCTGCCCATACAGCTAGAAAATTGTTGTCCGAACAGTGCATCTGTTTCAATAGAACTTATTGAAGAAATGTTTGCAAAATAAGACAAGGAAACCAGACTTAAAGTGGAAAGCAAATCCTCCTTTCGTTTTCAGTCAAGGAAGCTGCCATCTTGTCCTATAATAATTCTTCAACTGCCATAATGCTGCACATGTGATCAGTTATGAAACCAGCCATTGGATGGTTTGAAAGTTTGGTTGAGAGCACAACCAATGTGAACGTTTGCATTTCCGGCATGCTGGTGTCTTGTCAAATAGCGTCCTCCATCAGATAGTGTCCCCTGCGTACTGCGCATGCGCAGTACACAGGAACACACATTCCGAAAATTGCCGAGGATAAACGGCGCCTGCGCCGTGAGTCCAGGTTCTAGCCCCACTATCCAAGTGGACATAGAGTTAGAATAAAAAAGAGCCGAGCGCAGCGAGGCCGAGCCCGAAGTGTGGCGAGCGAAGCTCGCCCGCTAGGGGCCCTCTAAAATTCACAACCCTATGTCTGCTTGGATGGTGGGGCTACCACCTCCACTCACGGCGCAGGTGCCGTTCAGCTTCGGAGATTTTCCGAAGCTTCGTCTGCTCCGTACTGCGCATGCGCAGTACGGAGTGGACACTATGTGATGCCCGGACTCTATACGCCAGAACACTGGGAATGTAAGTGTTTTTTGAAACTGGGTTTAGGCCCCTCGTGACTTATCAGGTAAAGGGTAAATGAGAGTCCGCTACACAGGCGGAATAAGATGCCAACAAATAAGAGCAACAATAATCTGTAGGAATAGTAAACTTACATGGGTCCCACAGTAGATCCTGAGCAGGCGGTGTTCGGGGATTTTGAGCATGGGTGGTGGAATTTGTTGGATTCCCCAAGCTGAATGAAAAAAGCCTGTGTGCATGGCCAGCTTATTGACAGCTATCAATTTGTTGTCGGGCAGATTAAACAAAAAAAAAACGTAAATCGTGGCAAAAAAGGCGTTCTTTTCGCAGCTTCTCCATTGAAGTCTATTGAGCAAAAAAAGCACCGTTTTGGGGTCCATGACCCTTTCAAAAAATGAAGTGGCTGAAAAAAAGCAAAGATGTGAATGTGTCCCATAGGAAACCATGTCAAATTTAATTGTAGTGCGTTTCTGCAAAAAGCACCAAAAACGCATAGGTGTGAACCAGGCCTCAGCCACTGTGCTGCCCTATGTGAATACAAAAATGTATGACTGCATTGATATACACCTGTAGCCATAGTCCCCACATCTTTGGACCACTAGAAGTCTGTGAGAGGTTTGAAGATCAGGAAGAGGATATCCCCCAAGAGAATAAGCACTCTGCTGCTTGATTGCAAGGAGTGGATAAAGAAGGGGTACGGGTCACACGTCGCGGTTGTGGAGTTCTTTTGGCGCACTTTAAGCACTTCATGTTTTTGAGCACATTATAAAGGAAGTTCACCATAGAATTGTGTGTGTGTGTGTGTGTGTGTGTGTGTGTGTGTGTGTATGTATATGTGTATATATATATAGATATATATAATATACTTCTTCCTACCCTTCTTACTTCTTCTTTTTTTTTTTTTTTATATTGTTGGTTTTGGACTGTGATGCACTGCGTTTTTTTTATATACACTTTGCGCTAACCTTTATTGTTTCCCCATATTCCCTAGGTGGAAGTGATTAGCCTAGATGACATGATATAGGTTAATTAGAATACCTCCAAGACTTGTACTACATGGACAGCTTCCTGTTACTATGGCAATGGATGTACCCACAGTGGTAGCTGTCACTTTATTTGTTTAATTGGCGCTGGTGACAACAGAACATCACCTGTGTAGTGGAGAACATCAGACCTAGGTGGGACACCTACCTGCAGGGACGATCTCGTGTGATTCTGTATGTCTGGTTGGTCTGATGGCTTCTCTGTTGCCTGGATGAGGAAGGAGGCTGTAAAGTTTTTAGTTTCCTTCTCACAGATGGACGGAAGATTGTTTTTTGTCACCTTTTGATTAGAACTTGCAGTTGTGTGCTAACAAGCTGCATTCTCTGTTGTAAGGGGACGCCGTATGGTGCCTGCAGATGGAGGAGCTGGATCTTCTGTTATTGGTATCCGGTGTTGCCAAAGACCTTTCTATTGATCAAGCTAACTTGCTTTGTTTGGGCTGCTCGAAAGTACCAGACAAAAAAAAAGGTACCTATAAGTGCAGAATTAAAAGTTTTTTTAATGTCCCCAAAGGGGTTAAAAACACTCAAATGCCAGAAAACACCCCCAAAAGGAGGGGATCTTCAGACAAATTAAAAACTAAATACAGAAAACAGAAGGAACACCACCCCAAAGGTCAGAGAGTCCAAGGCGGTGTTTTATTTAAAGGCCAGCATTGGGAAATCTAAAAATTCCTCCTGGCAGTGGAGCTGAGTCCGCACTGCAAGTGTTCACTACTCATTTAGGTCTAGCTCCTTTACTTTCCTGATCCTCAGATCCCCTTGCAAACAGCACTCCCCCATGCTCTGGTGGTAGACTCTCCCCTGGTTGCATCACTGGCATTGGTCTTGTTGGCGCCAGAGGACCTTACACCGCTGGAGAATGGGGGAGAAGGCGCCGTGAAGACCAGTAGAATAGTGTTTGCAGTGCTGTTACATGGGCAACCACATGCAGATTGCAACAGCATTGCATTTGAACACAGTATGCGCATGTAAAATGCATTTACTGCACTGTTTTCTGGTGTGAACCAGTGTGCTGTTGAATACTGTCCGCCCTTGTGCAGTACGGAGGACAAGGAGATGCCGAAGGTCTCCAAAGATGAACGGCGCTTGCGTCCAGGTTCAAGCCCCACCATCCAAGTGGACAGTTAAAATAAAATTTTGCAGAGCGAAGCGAGGCCGTGCCCGAAGCGCGGCGAGGGGCCCTGTTACTAAGTGCTATCGTATGCCCACTTGCATGGTGGGGCTTGAACCTGGACTCAGGGCAGAAGGTACTAGCAAGTGCGCAGGCGCCGTTCATCTTCAGAAACTTTCGGAGTCTCCTTGTCCTCCGTACTGCGCAAGCGCTGCGCCTGCGCAGTACGGGGAGGACACTATCCAATAGGGGGACAGTTTTTGGCAGAACACCGGCCCTAAATGTGGATGGAATGGATTAAAAAATAAAGTTGCATAACAAATTTCTTTCACTGTCAGTCTGTGTAGACCAAGCGGAAGAGGTTTTTTGTAAAATGTATTTATTATTTTTACGTGCTGTCCCTCACTCCATGGGGTCCTGGCTCTTGATTGGATAGATTGATAGCAGCACAGCTGTAATGTAAGGGAGTGTGAAGGGGGGCTCTTGACATCTAATGTAAGGGGGGGTGTTTTGGAAATCTAGTCTAACAGCTACAGCCGACCCTTTAAGGGCAACCATAATGCGCATGCGGCCCACAATGAAAATAACTTTGACATCCCTGGCCTACAGGTATGTCATGTCATTTTAAATGAAGCTCAGTTGGTCTACACTTGACCATGATTTGTAAACTACTGAGGGCCCCTGACTGCGCTTTACATTTTTCCATAAAGGTGAAGGCCTCATTCACACGGGATGTTTTTACCACTGCTGTTGGAGGCGTTTTGCTTTTCTTTTTGTTCTGCCTCTAAATGCCTGCATGTCAGCCTATGTGTCCATGCACAAATAGGTGTTTAGAGGCTTTTAGGGGCAACCAACCCCCCCCCCCCCCCCGTTTAATTAAATTAACGCTCAAGCTCTTGACATGCATTTACGATCGTCAAGCGTTTTTATTTTTGCCAAAACATTGCTGCCAGAAGTATAGGAGTCTTGGGGAATTAGCAAAACGTCCCATGCTCATGAGGCCTTACAAATGGGCTTGGGTAGGTTTTTATACTGTATTGTGCCTGGCCAGCATTGCATGTGTTTTCTGGATTCTATAAACGAATGGTCTTCATATATTCATGCGGCAGGAAAGTATCATTTCTGCTTCTAAAACGTGTAAAATTAAAAATCCTTCAGATATCACTGTCACAAAGTGCCGCTAAAAACAAAACAAAAAATGATTCCTGTGAATTAATTTATCTGACGTGTACAGGCTGGAAAGTCTTGGAAAGCCGCCCAGCACATGGACTGAGCGCGTCGTTGCTGGTTGGGTGTCGGCAGTCCCCTTGAAGGATCCCCGCTCCTTTGCGTGTGAGCTCCTACACACTCTGTGCACAGCAGGGAGTTGTTGGGACTGCTGAGGCTCTTGCGCAACCATCCCGCTGCACTTCCTTCCACTCCCTCTGCAAAGGGCTGACTTCTTTTTTTTTTCCTACATCTGGCTCCAGCCGCTTGCAGAGCCAGCACAGTGTACTGTTCTATGGGGATTGCACAACTTCCCTTTTAACTAGACTATCTTAAAAAATAAATAAAAGGATCAACCTACACAAAACTGCTCACATGTTATTTGTACTAAAAGATCAAATCTATCCCACAGTAGCAACAGAGCTAAAAAATCCAAGGGTAATGTGAAGGGGTCAGTTTCGCCCAATGATTCCTATAGGAGAACAGGGACTGTGTGGGCTGATGGTCTATCTCAGCCAATGCAGAAAAAGCAACTACAGTTCTCCCTGTACTGATGATTTCACTGCACTGCATGCTGTGAGCCCTTTACAGTATGCGCTAAAAGCTACAGCAAGTCAAATCGATCCTACCTTATTTCCTGGTTGGAGGACAGCCAGGGTTATCATTATCCACTCCTTTGCTCCGCAGCCTTACTGTTCCTGTTTTCATTTATCGGATTTCACTTTTTTCAGAGATTCTACATTACATGCAAGCAAATGCTTAGGAACGCCCCCGCCCTCCAAACTGACATCCATCCATCAAGTCTTCTCTGCAGAACTCTTCCCAAGGGTCAGCCAATGGCTTGCTTCAAGGCCGGAGGGGGGGCTCTAGAGAGGAGGACTGCGGCAGGGTGCTGTGATGATTTCATGAAATCTCCTGCCAACCCCTCCCATGCCATGATCTGCCTGCATTGCATAGAGTAGCACAGGGACCTAGTGATGTCACTGGGCCTAGGGTATATAATGGAAATGTTTTATTAATACAAGCAGATTAAACTTCAGCTTTAAGGTTTGGTTCACACTGCTGCAATGCGAGAAACCTGAAAATCCACTGCAAGTTCCCGCATCGCATGTCTCCCGGCGGCAGTTCACACTGCCCTATTCGAACTACTGGGAGTGGTAATTTAAAAGTTACTGACACCCCCAAATCAATTTGCATATCGCAGTGCGGTCTGCAAATTCGGACAGGAATCTGATAACATCGACGTGAACACCTATGTGATCTGATTCTGCTGCGGACCAAAAAAAGGGGCCCTGTGTGAGCTTGGTCCGAATGCAATATGAATTCAGCCATACCATAGCTGCATACACACAATCAGATTTTGACAGGCTGTTGGCGGAAAATCTGACCGTTTGTATGATCCATCGGACAGTTGTTCGATTTACCGCGGACAAATGTTGGATAGCACGTTTTAAAATTCTCCGGACAAATGTCTGTCGGATTTTCGGAGCTCGTGGACTTTTGTCCGACGGACTTGTGTACAAAGTACAAACACGCATGATCGGAAGCGAGGACGAGCCAGAAGCGGTCGGTCTTGTGAACTAGTGTTCATAATGGAGAATCGACGTGGCAAACTATTAAATCTTGAAATGCAGCGCACATTCTCTTCTTCTTTAATGGGATAATAATGAATTTTTTTTTTCCTAGTGATATCAAGAATAATATTATAAGAGAGATATACACCACCGCTCTAGGCAAATCCAGAGAACACTGAGATGATTGCTCCAGGTGAAGAGATCCGGTTGCGAGCCACACTGTAGCACTATAGCTGTGAATAAGCACTTGTTATAGTGTGAATCGCGTCATCTGTTATTACCTTTTGCTGTGATGTCACTTGCTGTGTTCCTGTCATTTTTTGAATAAAGGCACCGTTTTAGTTTTGGAGTGCGGCCGTCCAGAGTTCCTTAATTATCTACATTAATAATATTATTATGTTTTTTAAAATGTATTTATTTATTTTGGCAAGTTACCAGAACACCATTATCCTGCAGTTTTTAAAGCGGAGCTCCACCCTAAAGTGGAGCTTCCGCTCATTGGAATCCTCCCCCCCTCCGGCGCCACAATTGGCACCTTTCAGGGGGAGGGGGGTGCAGGTACCTGTATCCCACTTCCAGCATAGATATCTGCAGAATGTGCGCCCCTTTCCGCAGAATCTACGCCCCTTTCCGCAGGTCCCCCGCTGTCTGCTGGGAAACACACGGATCCCAGAGATAGCGGGGACCATCCTTATTGCGCAGCGCGACTCGTGCATGCGCAGTAGGGAACCGGGAAGTGAAGCCGCACGGCTCCACTTCCTGATTCCCATACCCAAGATGGCGGCGGCAGCACCCGAGAGACGATCGAGAGATCGGCTTCGGGTGCCGACATCGCGGGCGCTCTGGGCGGGGAACTCCCGCTTTAAGCTCAAAGATACTATGTTGGTGTCCCTTGTTAATTTTACATTGTAATTTTTAAAATGTAACTGCCTACTCCCAAACTGTCATTTGAAGTAAAACACATAGCCAAGAATTATTCTCCATAATGCTTCCTGTTGTGTCTCCAGGATGGGAGCTAAAGGGAAATTGTCCCAAGGGGCACAGACAACCATTCCCTACTCCAGCCTTTCTCAATCTTTTCAACACAGAGGAACCCTTGAAATAAGTTTCTGGTCTCAGGGAACCCCTGCTAAAAATTACTATATCTACAATTCGTACATTAGTGTGATGGTCTCTGGGAAGAATCCTCTTTGCATTTGTGGTCATTGGGAAGAATTACCCTATTACATATAGCTAAACAGATCAATGGTGTCAATGGGAACTTATTGGAGTGGAAGAAATTTCTCATTGCTCAAGGAACCCCTAGCAACCTCTGGAGAAAGCCTGGTTGACAAACCCTGGCATACTCTATACAAAGCTTTAATGTTTGGACTATTAATAATGTGTAGCCCGGGGATAAGGAAAGTATCATCACTGGAGCTGTCCGGTACATTTAAAGCCCCATACACAATATCAGATTTTCTGCTGAGATTTACCAAAACCATATAATATGAGGTCAAACCTTAGGAGTTTCAATATGTATGCAATCAGGCAGGCCCTTGCACTACATGGCTTTGGTAAGGCTGAAGGAAAAACTCAGCAGAAAAACTGATAGTGTGTATGGGGCTAAAGGCTTCATTACACTACAGCTTCTAAACTTGAGTTTAGGAGCTTTCAGAGTTTATTCTTTATTTTTTTTTGTCAAAGCTCCTAAACTGCACTCCATAAAAGTCTATGTCAATGTGTAGGTTTAGGAGCTGCTGCAGTTAGACCCCTTTCATACTGGGACCACGTTCGTGGTAAAGCGCTGCTCATTTTAGCGTCACTTTACCGCTGTTTAAGCAGCGCTTTTCAGCCGCTAGCGGGCTTTTAACCCCAAAGAAGGGGTTAAAAACTCTCGTGTTGCTGCACTTTTTAGTCGTTTCGGAGGTGCTGCCCACTCATGCCAATGGACTGGGTGTTTTGGGAGCACTAAATACAGCAATATCAACACGCCCCAAAGATGCTGCTTGCAGGACTTTTCGTAACTCCCGTAAGCGCACCGTCTAAGTGTGAAAAGTCACAAGTGAATGACTGGAAGGCGTTTTTCAGGGGCTATTTCCAGTGCTAAAGCGCCAGAAAACTGCCCCAGTGTGAAAGGGGTCTTAGGGGAGCTTCAACCACCCTCACCAGAACGTGGAAGAATTGCATTCAGTATATGAATGTTTTGACCACCGGCTGCTGAAAAAACGCAAACCATGTCAAAACTGTGGTGCGATTTTGTTGTGTTTTGCATTTTGCCACGGCCGGCGTTCAAAGTAGGATGTGTGTACATGAAGCCTTACTTTGCTCTGAACGGTCTGTTATGACACACTTGGAATTTTACATTTTCTGTGATCTGTATTCAGTTATGTGCTTCTTGAACACATTCTGATCTTCTTTTAAAAAGTTCTAAATGGCAGCCTTGTCATATTTTTCTTCACATTATGTAGCCATAAAACTGCGGCTCAGCACAAGATAAGAAGCTGATGAACATTGTTGCATGGACTGGGAATAGATCGATGTAGATGAAGCCATGTCAGCTTGGCCCTAGAGAGGAGATGTTGTCATGCTCCAGTGATAAGATCACATGCCAGTAATTGATGCACCTTCATGGATTCTGGATCAGCTCAGATAGCGGCTGCTTTTAGTGTACGCCGGTCTGATTTAAAAAATTCTTACTGTAGTGTGTAAAACTCTTCTAAAGGGCTGTCCACTTTTGCTTGCTGACTACTTTTTAAAAAAATTTTTTTAACATTATTATTTTAAATTTTTTTTTGTCACAATATAGAGACATACTGCATGGATGTCCTCTAGAGCCCTAGTGAACGTTAGTCTTGATTGATGGGGGCTTATTATTTTAAATGGAATACGGGTTTTATCCATATAAAGGGTGTTTATAGGTATTTAAGGCCTGATTTGATGCTATGTGGGGTGGAAGGCCTGTTGCTTGCAATGTGCGCTTGCTTTGACTTTGGGACACAGGTGGCATTCGGACAAGTCTGCTCTACCTATTCGAAGGCAATTGGTTGCCATATCTTTAGGCCCAATTCACATCTAGTTACACCAGAGTGTTGTGTTTTTCATGTGTGGGTTTTTTCTTTTCTTTTTGTGGCATCTTTTGGAGTAACGTCCTTCAATTGAATGGGCTGCCCATCACTTCTAAAACGCACCCAAGTAGCTCCAGTCCCCTTTTTTTTTGGAGCCAGCTTCGGCACCACACAATGTTCACCTTTGTTTGTTGTGAGTTTGGGGTGCCACTAAGAATGAATGGCACCCAGCAGCATGTCACACGTTTTTGTTGCAATTTCAGTGCAAGCCAGAATTTTTGATTCTGCCCATAATTCCAAGTTGTTCAGATGTGAACGAGGCCTTATTCATGGTTGTTTATGGCCTCATGGGACCTTCTGGGTGTAGTTGAATGCCTATCCGGCACTCATGGCTAGGACAGGCATTCTCGACTGGTGTTTATATATATATATATATATATATATATATATATATATATATATATATATATAAAATGATATTTCTGAAGTGCTCAAAGTATACCTGTCAAAGTATACCTGTGACTGGCACATGTTTTTGCTGTTGAAAGTAGTATTTTGGTAAAGAAGTTATGAACTGTGGAAGCTGTGACATGTTTAGCATTGTATTTTGGTAGAGGTGCCAGGCTTGACTTCCTCAGGACTGCCCCTGATGACTGGTGATCTGTCATTTCTTGGTTTAAAATTCAGGAGCAGCAGCAAAGGTACAGAGAGCTGAGATTCACAGATTGAAAAAAGCAAAAGCAGGGAGGCCTTCCTTTGCAGGTCCTCAGGTACAGCTTACTTTCCATCCAGGAGAACCGTGAGCAAGAGAGTAGTGAGCTCCCCTCCAAATCTTGTGAGACTAGAAGCAGAGCATGCTGCCTATATGATCTCATACTGCGGATATACAGCTATGAAGCTGAAATTAGAGGAAGTGCATTGCTATATTTATTTTTTGGAGGAATTTAAGGTTCAGTTTTCAGAGTACTGTTTTAGATTTTTATTTTTTTTCGGTAACCTAGCAAAATGTCACGCTTGAGTTTAAGTCCAATTGTACAGCTTCCATAAAGGCGAGGCCTTCCCTTCTACCCTAAATCTGTTACTTTGTTATTACTGGCAAAATACTTTGGTGAGAAATGGCAAATGGAAGCCACCATTCTTCTGGAGACACTCAGCTTGGGAATCTGAAAAGGTTTTGAGGAAGCTGAAGGCAGAAGAATGATTGTTTTTGTGGCTTCTCACACTAGTATTCAATTTCTATTCTTAGACCCCTTTCACACTGGGGCGTTTTTCAGGTGCTTTAGCGTTAAAAAAAGCGCCTGAAAGAAGCTGCAACTGCAATCCCAATGTAAAAGCCCGAGTGCTTTCACACTGAGGCGCTGCGCTGACAGGGCGTCAAAAAAAGTCCTGCAAGCAGCTTCTTTGCAGCGCTTTTGGAGCGGTAAATAAAACGCTCCTAAAGCGCCCCTTCCCGTTGAAATCAATGGGAAGCGCCTGAAAAACGCTATTGGCAGCAGCGTTTTGTGGGCGCTTTTAACCCTTTATTTGGCCACTAGCAGGGGTTAAAAACGCCCCAATAACGCTCGAAAAACGCTGGTAAAGCGCTGCTAGTTTAAGCGGCGCTTTACGAGCGTTTTTCGGGCGCTGACATTGTGAAAGGGCTCTTAAAGCACTTGGGTTTTCACATTGGGACTGCAGATGAGGCTTCTTTCAAGCGCTTTACAGGCGCTTTTTTTAACGCTATAGCGCCGGAAAAACGCCGGAAAAACGCCCCAGTGTGAAAGGGGTCTTAAGCCCAGGTTCACACCGAGCTGCAGGAATGAAGCCACGATTTCACTCCCGCACGTCAGTCCCGATTTCCGCCACGATTTCAGAGTCACCTGTGCAGGTTTCTGCACAGATGTCAATGTAAATCGCAGCCCGAAATCGCAAAAAAGTAGTACAGAAACGACTTTTTGAAATCGGTGCGGCGTCGCACCAATTAGGAAGGTGCCATTGATGGCAATTGCCGCCGAATTGACATGCCAAAACGATCCGGTGTGAACCAGGGCTTAGAACCGCTTTAAATTTGTGTCTCAACTCTACTTCATATAATAATGTAGCCGTGTGATTAACCATTGACATTAGCCCATGAGCAGCAGCATCTTACATAAAATCTATTGGGCAGAATGTTGCCATTTTTCCTGTGGTTTATATGTCTGTGATCATTATGGTGGACTCCTATCTGTACATAGGTTGCACCCTTCACTTTACATAAAATGTTCACATTTGAATGCATACAAAGAAAATGCATATGACCGTCTGGTATTTGCTTCAGAGTTATGCAAAATAAACATGACATTCCTTCCCCTTTACACTGATAAATCATCGCATGGCGTCTGCGGGATCCCTTTTTAGAGGATTCTTCTGCTTTTATGTATTTACCGTACAAATGCACTCTGCATTGTGCTTCATCTGTATACGTTTTATTTGTTGTCACTTGTAATTAAATTGTGTGTCGTTATTGCGCTCAGAGGGAACGCCAGTAATTGGTGTATGAATCACGGCACAAAGTTTATCATACACAAGGCTGCTGTGGTTGTACAGACAAAGGATTCATTATTTGGAACGTCCCGCTGGTTTGGGTTTAACCTTTTTACCTTTTTGTGGCCTTATCGAGTTCTATAAGGCGTTCTGTCACCTTGTGCCATCCCCTAGCAGCGGCATTTTAAAAAGAGCTTGGAAGTGTATTAACTGTAATGGATTAACTTGAATGTTTTCGGTGGCAGAGCAGATAAAGTAGGTCATGATTTAAGGGTTAGTCCACCCAATAAATACTTCAGCTATGGCTAGATGCTGGTATGTTGAATAACATGTCCGCTTCCTACGGTTATAGGTCATTGTTCTAGGATACGGCTGGCTTTATAAAACACATGAAATACAACTGCACAGTTGGGATGTTTTATAATGAGAAGAGAAAAAATGTACTATTTCATTCAGTATCCAATAAGATTTTTATGTATTTTTTATTTTTATTTTTATTTTTTATCCTGCAGCTGAGAATTGACAGATGGAATCTAATTGGCTGCTCTGGGCACACCTTTTGCTTCTTAACGTTTTGTTTTTTTTGTTCTGGAATGGAATTTTTAAGAAAGAGTTACATTAGAGTTGCATGATTAATCGTTAAAAAGTTGCGATCTTAATCCGGCATTTCCCCAATTCTATGTAAACAGTGCAGAGCCATTCTCTGCTCAGAGCTGTAAACAAAAAAATATTCATCAACATTCTTCAGTGCTGAGAGATACATTATTATTATTATTATTATTATTATTATTCAGGATTTATATAGCGCCAACAGTTTGCGCAGCGCTTTACAATATGAGGGCAGACAGTACACTTACAATACTTCTAGATTGTAAGCTCTAACGAGCAGGGCCCTCTGATCCCTCCTGTACTGAATTGTATTGTAAGTGTACTGTCTGCCCTCATATTGTAAAGCGCTGCGCAAACTGTTGGCGCTATATAAATCCTGAATAATAATAATAATAATAATAATACAAATCAATACAGGAGGGATCAGAGGGCCCTGCTTGTTAGAGCTTACAATCTAGAAGGGAGGGTCAAGTTTAAACAAAAGGTAATAAACTGTGAGGGGATGAGCTGATGGAGAAAATGAAAATACAGTTAGGTGTGGGTGGGGTAGGCTTCTCTGTATCATTTTGGTTCTTTTAGATAGAGAAAATTGAGTACTGTCCGTGATACTTTTTTTATTTTTTATTTGCACTAACATACAATTTTTCAGGACAAGTTTTTGGGATATGTCCCCTTCTTCAAGGTCCAAACCGTACTTATTCAAATTATTAAGCAGAATGTTAAAATGTTCTTTTAGATCAAAGGGATGAACTGCGGTCTGTAAATAAGGTCAGTTTAACCACTTAAAGCCTAATGCCCTGTACACACAGTCAGACTTTCCAACGAAAAGTGTTGCGATCGGATCGTGTTGACGGAAAAGCTGATCGTGTGTGGGCTCCATCTGACTTTTTCCATCGTAATTTCCGACACACAAAGTTTGAGAGCTAGATCTAAAATGTTCAGACAAAATCAGTTTAAATTCTGATCGTGTGTAGACAATTCTGACGGACAAAGTGCCACACATGCTCAGAATAAACGACGAGACGAAAGCTATTGGCTACTGGCCTCTTTATAGCCCCGCCGTGCGTGTTCTACATCACTTCGTTCTGAACGATCGATCGGATTTTCCGACAACTTTGCGCTACCGTGTGTATGCAAGACAAGTTTGGGCCAAAATCAGTCAGAAAAAATCCAACGGATTTTGTCTTTGAAATGTCCGGTCGTGTGTATAGGGCAGTGATGGCGAACCTTGGCACCCCAGATGTTTTGGAACTACATTTCCCATGATGCTCATGCACTCTGCAATGTAATTGAGCATCATGGGAAATGTAGTTCCAAAACATCTGGGGTGCCAAGGTTCGCCATCACTGGTATAGGGCATAAGTCTTTTTCTGACACTTGTTGCTTACAAGTTAAAATCAGTATTTTTTGCTTGAAAATTACTTCGAACCCCGAAACAAAATAAATATATATGTTTTTAGCAGAGACCCTAGAGAATTAACTGGTGATCGTTGCAATATTTTATGTCGTGCTTTATTTGCGCAGAGGTCTTTCAAACCCAATTTTTAGGGAATAAATAAACTTCAATTAATAAAAAAACTAAAAGTTAGCCCAATTTTTTTTTGTATAATGTGAAAGATTATGTTACGCCATGAGAATCGTGATCTTTATTCTAAGCAAATAAATTTATGAGGCAGCTGCGCAGAAATTAAATTTAATTTAAAAAAATAAAATAAAAAATACAATTTCCCTTACTAACTTCTTAAAACTAAACTCAGAGGAAAGTCAAAATCCTTTCTTGCAGTGGGGCTGCTCCTGTACTGCAATGGTTAAAGTGTTACTAAACCCACAACCATAGAATCAGTCTGTATATGCTTTTAAGGCCTCATGCACACTGGATGTTATAATAACCTTCTAAAAACACCAGTAACTTTGTAGTGAGTTTTTCAACGTTTTTGCAATAGCGTTTTTTAGTTAGGGCTGTTTTTTTTTTTGGGGGGGGGGGGGGGTTTCAGTGGGATTAAACACTGGATATAGAGAAGAGGGCTTAAAGTGATTGTAAAGGCTTGTGTTTTTTTTTCCCCCTATAAAAATGATAAACATGTTATACTTACCTGCTCTGTGTAGTGGATTTTCACAGGGCAGCCCGGATCCTCCTCTTCTCGTGTTCCTGTTCTGTGATCCTGACCCCTTCCTCCTGTTCAGTGCCCCTACAGCAAGCAGCTTGCTATGGGGTCACCCTAGCTAAGTCACAGCTCCCTGTGTCCATTCAGAAAAAGAGCACCGCCCCCTCTCTCCCCTGATTGGCTCTTGCTGCTGTCAAAGTCGGCTAGCCAATGGCACCGCTACTGTGTTTCAGTGAATCAGGGAAGAGAATCTCGGGCAGCTGAGACACTCGTGGACATCGCTGGAGACTCTGGTAAGTATGGGGGGGTGGGGGGGCTGCTGCACACAGAAGGTTTTTTAGCCTAATGCATAGAATGCATTAAGATAAATAACCTTCTGCCTTTACTACCCCTTTTAAAGAGGAACTTTCTCATTTTTGTTGGCGTTCCGCTTTGAGTCTTGAAGTGCAGGGACAGCCCCCATGGCATGAAAGGATTTGGGCTTTTAAAGCGGAGTCCCACCCAGAAATTTAACTTCTGTCTATTCCAGGTATTTGCTCCTACTTCCGGTGAAAGATTGCCGCAGTATCCGCCGCTTTCAATGTCCAGCCCCTCCTCCGCCATCCCTCCCGCTGTTTTCTGGGAGACACAGGTCCCAGAAGGGCGCAGGGACCAGTCAGAACGCGCAGTGCAACTTGCGCATACGCAGTAGGGAAACAGGCTGTGAAGCTGCAAGGCACAAAGATGTTGGCAACTTCTCCGGAAGCAAAGGGACGGGTTGGCTTCGGGGGAAGGACATTGTGGGCGCCCTGGACAGGTAAGGGTCCTTATTTTAAAAGTCAGCAGCTGCAGTATTTGTAGCTGCTGACTTTTTTTTTTTTTAAATGTTTGCAGGCGGAACTCCGCTTTTAAGGATGTGTGCACAATTTCCTGCTGAATTTAGATTAAGTGGTGAATATTACATTTACCAAACGTTCACTGCTTGTGAATCTTCCTGTTGCTGGTCTTTTAAGTAACAGTGGTTTGTTACCAGTGTGTGTTTGGTGAATGCTCCCTTTACTGCTTTATAAGTACGCCCCTATTCCTTCCACACATAGCATGGTCATGGGGCAAACCGCAATAAATATGTTGTATTGATCAGTTCTATGTAAGATAATATGGATCCTTTACATTATGAACCAAAGAACATACAGTTTGTTGATGATAGCACTTTAACCTTTGGCGGTGTCTTGTGTGTATCTGAAAGGCAAAAAATAAATAAATAAATATTATATATATATATATATATATGTGTGTGTGTGTGTGTGTGTGTGTGTGTGTGTGTGTGTATATATGTATGTATATATATATATATATATATGTATATATATGTATGTGATTTATGACAAGTAAAAGGGCCTGACTGGTTGCTGAGT